>NC_045642.1:3666426-3793926 GCF_009829145.1 Chiroxiphia lanceolata
AGGTCTCTTTCAGAGCCTTCTCCAGGCTGAACAACTCCAGCTCTCTCAGCCCATCTTCATGGAGAGATGCTCCAGCCCTCTGAGCATCTTTGTGGCCTCCTCTGGACTCACTCCGAGAGGTCCATGTCCTTTTTATGTTGTGGCCCCCAGAGCTGGACACACCAGTCCAGATGTGTTCTCATCAGAGCTGAGAGGGAGAATCATCTCCTTCAACCTGTGGTCTGAGCTGAAGCAACTTTTGAAACTGCTTTCCTAACCTTCTCTTTGCTGTTTCAAGAGGTGTTTCAACAAGTTGCCCTGATGAATTTTTGTGCAGTCTAATCTCTGTATAAATACAGGATTTCTATCTCTGGCACCAAGAACTCAATTTTTTTCCTCTCTGGCATGGAAGAGTCAATATTTTTCTTGGCCACTAAGATACACTTGAAGAAATATTTGTTGCCATACCCAAACCAAAGCTATTGTCCAGACTCTTATCTTTCACAAAACATTTTTCCACAGTAAGGTAGGGGGAAAATATCTCAGTTTTCCCATGGCACTCTGAGTCTCTGGATTTTTAATTACCAGATTACCTCACAAGAGATGATGTCAGCTTCCAGAAGCAAAGGGAAGGCTTGGAATCAGAAACTCTGGGGTCAGCTCTAGAAAGTTTATGTCTACACTTCCACTATCTTTATCCCATTAAGTATCTAGTTATTTTGCTCCAGCTTTTTTGAAGTTCAGTTCTGATTTTAAAATATGTTACTTAACATCTACATTTATGTCAAAATTTCCTAGATTCCAGTGGAATGTGAGACGATTGCAGAATTTTGATAAACACCACACAGAATAGGGAAGGCTTTTTGCCATCCCACTGCTGAGTGCAGCTCAAGAGCTCCTTTTAAACTGATTGAAGATTAAGGAATAAATGCTGAACAAAAATTGTCTTTGTTTATGTTTTGACTGAAAACATAGACAGGAAAAAGGCATTTTAATTAATACTTAGTCATTTACTGAAAATATTTTCTGTAATTCAGTGCCTTAAATGAATGTGATTTCCTTAAAACATCACCCTGCTTTCTTGAAGTGTACAATCTCAAACACTATTCTTACTTTTCCTGATGACTTGATTCCTTTAGCAAGGGAGGCATATACAATCACCCAAGCTAGGAAAAGAGATAGTGCCAAGGGCCATCTGATCTCACCAGGATATTCAATCCCTGCTGAAATCTTCAATACAAAGTACCTAAGAATAAAAGAATTAAAAAAAAAAATTAAAATTGGGGGGGAAAAAACAGAAAAAAATAATGACAGCATTATAAAGCAATCAGAGGCAGTAATTGAGTGCAAATTCCTGGAGTATTTTGTTTTGCTTCAGCATCCTCAGCAGTTTCTCTAGAAGGTTCCAGCGATTCTCACCATGTATTATTTTATTTATCTGCATTGCAGTAGTAGATAAAACTGCAGGGCATGGGCCAACACCCCAGCTGTGCTGAGCACCATAGGAACAGAACACAAGTAATTCAGCATTTGAACTGCCTTTCATCATTTCTAAGCATAAAAAATTACCATTATTTGCTGTCCACAGCTATTATATTTCTAGTTTTCCAAGTAGTGATTTGTTGCCTGTTCCAGTGGATTTTAAAGAGAGATTAACATAACGGTCACTAAACAAAGAAAGATCTTACTTGAAATATTCTTCGCTTCCACTGACAAATGTTTTGTTTCCTTCTCTGGTGAAGTTAACCATGGTTAAGTTTGGATAGGCACTCATGCAGAAAGTAGAGTTCTTGATTTGTATTTTTGGATGGTCACCAACAATGCAGGAATCTAGGAAGAAAAAAAGAAAATAAAAACAAACGAAAAAACCCACACACAAACAACCAAAAAAAAAGGTGTACAGTTGCGGTTTTCTCTTTGTTTAGTTGGGGTTTTTTTCTTGTAAAATTACAAGAAAGCAGTAGATCACACATAATTACTTGAACTTTTGTTCAAGTGCCAATACCTTTTCGGAAGGTTGTTTACTGGGTTTACTTTTCCCCTTTTCGTGTCACAGTGAGGTTTTGGCCGTTTGCAAAAACGGTTTTCGTTTGTTTGGGTTTTTTTCGTTATTAAGAGGAGCTTCTCTAAAGGCAAATAATTTGGTTTTAGCGGACACCCGAGGCTGCCAGCGATGGTATTTTGTTCTGTGCTTTCTCCCCTATACAGAGTTTTCCCCCGGGGATTGGGGGGGGGAAGTTGGGCTTTTATTATCATTTTAGTTGACAAATCTCATTCAACCTTAATAAGGAAAAATTTAAATAAAAGGAGAGGGAAGCGCCCATGTGATACAAATCATTTCAAAGTGGTTTTAAAATGGACCGTTCCTCCGTGCTGGGAACCTCGCCCGGCCACGGTCACCCGCAATCTTCTCTGGCATCTCCCAGGGGCGCAGCTGAGCTGAAGAAAACTCTGGAAAACCACCATGGCCATAATTTTGGGGAAAAAAAAAAATAATGTCCCAACTCACCTAGCAAAAGTTTGTTTTTATCTTTACAGTCTGGCGTGTTCCACGGGTTGTTACAGGAGGCCCAGGGTAGCACAGGTACAAAGGACGCAAAAAGGTAGAAAAGTGTGTAGCACAGGATAATATTGTAATATATGGCTATTAGAACCGAGATGATCAGCATGGCGATGCCGCAGCCTGGGAACAGAGAGGGGAGACAGGAGAACATCCCTATTAATCCCGGGGAAGGGGGGCACCGGCCGCAGCCGGGGGAGCGGCGGGGCCCGGCGGCTGCAAAGCATCGGCTTCCTCTGGCACAGGTACGGGGGTCTCCCCGCTTTGAGGGGCTTCCCCCGCAACTGGCACAGGTACGGGGGGTCCCCCTGCTTTGAGGGGCTTCCCCCGCAAGGACCGCGCAAGGACATGCGGCTGAAGCCATGCGAGAGAGGGAGTGCAGGTCATGCTCCCCAAAACCGGGCCGGCTCCTGCTCCGCTCACCTTGCAAGGCCGGGATGGCTTTCCAGACCGACACGGGGCCCTGACTAGCAAACTGCCCCAGGGAGACTTCCAGGAAGAAAATGGGGATCCCAGCTAGAGCCAACATCATCAAATAGGGGATGAGAAACGCACCTTGGGGGGCAGGAGGGGAGAGAAGAGAGAGTAACCTGAATCACCCCGTGATATTGGGGACAATTCAGTCAAGACATGCAGCTATTAAATTTTTTCTATTTGTTATCGCTTCCCGCTGCCGCCGGCCTCGACGGGGCGGGAATGGGGTGGGGGAAGGTGGGCTTTCTACATTTCCAGCATTTGCTCGAGACAATATTATTGTTAAGGGAGTACTTTAACGCCTCCCACTTAGAAGTTCTTATGCGTAAAAAAAAAAATGCTGACAATTAAAAAAGAATTAGTTTAAAATCGCTTCTTCCCTCACAGAAAACAGGCTCTACAGAATCGTTTTCGATGATCACAGCGCCAATACCCCCTGCTGATAGACGTTTGGTAGAGGGAAGGGTTTTACAGTTGCAGGGGCTTGAATCCAGTAACGCTCACCGGTTCTCCGTTTAAATAAGAGCCTCTGGTAGGAGAACCCCTGCAAATAAACTTTTTCTTCTCCTTGAAAACTATTAACGGCACAAACCCTCTCAACTTCTCCTCTATTCTGCTGAGCAGCATTCGCTCTATGTCAAACGATTATTTTTCAACCGGATCATCGAGAGATTTAAAATAATTCCCCCAAACTTCAAGAAATAACAAAATGTCTCGACTTGGGATCAGACTTCCTCTTGTGACTATCCTGATTCTAAAGTCCTGTGTACAGACCTTTCCTCCCTCCTCTTCCCCCCATCCCACCGACTGCGGATTCAGACCCGATTGTGCATAAATGAGGCGAGGGGAGTCCCGGAGCCCTCCCTCTGTGATCAACCCACCTCTTCGTTTTCCTCCCTCTCCGGCCAGCATCAATTGCAGGTGTTTTTAAGGAAAGCACTACCTTTTAATGAAATCTCATAGGAGCTTTCCTACTTCCAGAGGAGACCATCACAAAAAACAAAAACAAAAACAAAAACAAATACAAAAACAAAAAAAACCAAACAAAACAAACCAACCAACCAAACAAACAAACAAAAAACCTAGCAGATGTTTCACCACGTCGCTGATGGTCTGAAGGTGCCCTCGCACCTCGGCTAAGCCCGGGGCTGGCTGCCCGGCAATAGGGAGCCGCCAACCCCCTCTTCCCTCCTTTTTCTCCCCGCCAAAAAGGCAGAGACTGGCTCAGACCCGTACGGTACTGCAAATAGAGAGACAGGAAAAAGACATCATACCTCCCCCATTCTTAAAGGCCAGGTACGGGAACCTCCAGACATTGCCCAGCCCCACTGCATAACCCACCATGGAGAGGATGAAATCCAGCTTGCTAGACCAGTTCCCTCGGGCTTTATTTTCATCCCCTACATCGTCTTCCTAAAAGGGGAGAAAAGGGAGGAAAAATGGAGGGGGAGAACAAAAACGAAAAAAAAAAAAAAGAGAGAGAGAGAGAGATGGGAAAGTAGCTACTTTTGCAGACAAGCCCCGCGGTGCTGCGGCTGCACCCTGCGAGCAGCGGCCGGGCAGGAGGGACCTTCCCGGGAGGCCCCCCCTGCAGCCCCCGCCACTGCTGCCAGGCCTCTCTTCTGTCCAGAAAAAAACCCACACGAAAGGTGAGAAAAAAACCCACACGAAAGGTGAGTTTAAACGATAGCCCTCCATTGAGGGCTCGGGGGAAGGAGGAGTGAGGATCGCCTGGGAGGTCTCATCTCCTCCTCTGGGGGTTGAAGCCCTCAGTGCCCTCGGAAGTGTAAGGACCGACCGCCAGCTCTCAGCACAGCCCGCAGAGGCCCAGCACACGCAGATGAACTAAAGAACTGCTTTTGCAGAACGAACAGCCCCCCACGCCCCCCGTTCCAGGGTAAACGCAGACACGCGGAAGGACAGGGAGAGGGGCGGGCGCGGCGCCTTCCCGGCCCCTCATCCCACCGGCGGAACCCACAGGGTGATTCGACCTCTTACAGGGTTGGACTGATTTATTTGGCCCTGGTTTTGGATACAGGGGCCAAGGCACGCAGCCACCGGGGATTGAGGCACGCGGCCGGGCCCGAGGAGAGGAAGGGCAAGGCGCCCTTCCCGTCTGATGCTGGGGACAGGACCAGACCTCATGCAGGAGCGTGTTAGGGGGGTCCACGGGTCGGACCCTGGGTACACGGACAGGCACGGCCTAGGGAACGGACTGGAATTACACAGGATGGTCCTTTGTACCGATCTTACATTATTAGCACTCGCCAGCATTACAGCTCTGGATCTAAGATCCTCTCTCCCCACCACCGCACAGCCCCATCCCCGACTGACCCGGATCTGCTTTTAGAACTTCAGCCCCAGATCGGTGCTGAGTGGCAAAAACCTCCCACGAGCTGAAGCGGGGGAAAGAAAACCTGTAAGGAGAAAACTCACCCCCTCCACTCTGCCAGGAAGGACAGAAGTGTTGCCATCTGTGCCCAGTACCACGGTGCTCTGGCTCAAGGTCACCCAGGCGCCCTTGGTGCTGTTTTGCTCCAGTGTGCTCTTACCAAGGCTTAGATTAGCGTCCCCGTCTGTGCTCTGCAGAGCGGGAATTCTGCAGTGAGGAATAGCAGCTTGCCCGGCGGTCCCTACCCCAGGGCTGTGCTTGCAGGGAAAGGCTTCCACAGATTCCCTCCGGAACGTGGAGTTGGCTTGCACCGGGTTGCTGCTGAGCTTGCAGATCCCGACTTTGGTCCTCTCAAAATCGTTTGGTTTAGCTTCTTCGGAGGGAAGTGTTTTGTTGTCGTTAGAGAGCGATCGGGGAAGCCTGGTCGTCGCGGCAGGGGTTTGCGGCGGGGCATTCTGCGGCTCATTTTCGGGGCTGATTCTTACAACCCCCGCGCCTTCACTGGGTCCACGAGCCACGGGTTCAGGATTGTTCACAACCTGCTTGCTCATATCCCTTTGACTGGCGTAATCCTAAAATGAGAACGTCACATATTTTACCAAAAGAAGAAGAAGGGGGGGGAAAAAATGTTGGTGCTGCAGAGATTCTACGAATTTCTGTCCCCGTGCACAAAACGCATGCGCTAGAAAATGTGGATACAGGAGTGTTGCAGAATTTCGAGGAGCCCCGGCTCGCCTGCTTGCCCTCCCACTCAATATTAATGTTCTGGGGGAAAAACAGTACGGCACACAGGAAAAAAAAAAAATCATCAAATAAAAACCAGCACCAGCATCTGCAAAACCGTAATTCAAGTTTAAATAAGTGTTTCTACAGCACTGCGCCGCTAGATCTCTTTAGATTTCACATCACGACTGTAGGATGCTCCCTTCCCTATCACCAGTGTAGAAAGATTCTTTAATTTTACGCCCCATTTCCTTTCTGTCATTCAACAATGCACATCGACTTTTTTTTTTAATATATATGAGCAAGAGACAAGCTGCCCTGTAGGCAGCAAGGGATGTTAAAAAACAAGTGAAATAGTGCTGGTGAACATTTCTGAGCTGGCTGCCATGCTTCAAAGCAAGACGGTGAAACGCAAAAAAAAAAAAAAAAACCCAAAAAAACCCAACCCAAAACATAACCACACTACCACAGTGGAATTACCACCAATAACAGCTGGCTTTTCCCTATTCTTTTTCTTACATTTCTGACTCGCATGTCTCCAAAGATTTTTTTTTTTAAGTATTCCCTATTAATTAAACAGATTATTGACGACACTTTCCCACTCACCCGTGCCTTTTCCCCTCAGTTTAAAAATATAATTTAAAATGCATCTTTACATTAAACAATCGGCAGGAAACCCCTACATTTTCCATCAGTTTAATATTAGGGTTATATAAGGGTTAATACACTTTCTTTTTTCAGAATGTTTCACAAAACTGCCAGTCGGCATTTTCCTCACAAGTTTTCTCTCCATCTTAATCCCATCTCCCGGCATCAGGGATAAGATCTGCAAGGACTCAGTCACTAACTGAGTGCATTTTGGGGTACCACCGTTTTCTCCCTCCCTCGCCTCCTTCCTTCCCCGGCAGCATCCCCACCCCGGTCCGCGGGAGCCTTCCCGCTCTGGCTCCGCCGGCAGCACCGCGGACAGCTCCCCCTTTGCCAACTCTTCCCTCCTCCAACCCTTCTCGACATCGAAGATCAAAAATCAAGCACTTACCATGTCTTAAACAGCCACAGATCGAGTCGATAGAGGTAAAAACAGCGGCACTGGCAATTGGCAGACTGGATTTTGCCCAGTCCAGAGCAAAGCTTTCTATACTTCCTTGGGAAAGACTGGGTTTGCGTCAGTGCATAGCAAGGTGCCCTTCGTGTGACATTTTCTTGATAATAAGAGTTTGATAAATCATTACCCTTGGTTTCAGATTTTAAAGGGACGACGAGAAGCCAGAGCGCCGGCTGCTGTCACTCACGCGGCAGTGGCATTGCGTGTTCTCTGTGACTCATGTGGGGGCTGATTACTAAACCAAATCCAGTAAGAGCATGGGAGAACTTTCTTGCTGGCAGTTAGGGGGAACATGTGAGAAACACGTACTACTGCACCCAAAGCAAGAGAGAAATGGGGAGAAACCTTCCATTTGTACTCCTCTCCCTCCTCCCTCTTATTGTACCGCTATTCAGCTCCTTTTTTCCTGCATTTCTGCAGAAAATATATAATTTTATATAATTTTATATATCCATATGTATGGATATGAAAATAAAAATAAAAAAAATGCGAATTTTGTATCTGACCACATAGCTACACACGGAGTGAGAAGTTCAAAGTGTATAAACTAAACAAATACATTTAAATTGCATCTCACTTGGTCTCCTTGAACAAAATAACATTATATACTCTATTTTTACTGTGCCTCACGGGAGGAAACCTCAATTAAATTTAAAAGATACACGCAATAAAGCAATTTTTTCTTTCATCAAAACTGTCTTAAAAGCAGTTAAGTGGGATTAAAGACGACGGCAACAGCCGTGAAGTTGTTGGTGCTCTTCCCTCACCCGTCAAGACATTTATGTCTGATTACTGGGGACTGGGGGGAAGAGGGGAATTACTCGTCATTAAAAGTAAAGGTGTTAACTCAGAATGTTTTTTGTAACGAAGTAATTCATACATAATCACCTCTCGTAAATGTGTTGCTATTTGAGGGGCTTTCTCAAAGATTGGTTGCTCTCAGGATAATTTTGTTCACACTGACAAAAAACCAAAAAGCGCTTTGGCAAACTGGGGTGCTCCCTAAACAACCTTCCCAGTTGTTCCAGCGTCAGAGGTGCCGTTCCTCCGCATGGATCGTGCTGGCGTCAGCCCTTGGGAGAGAATTTTACATTTTAGCGTAAGCAGTGTGAAGTGCGTGCGCCCATGCGGGGGAGGGGAGGGGCGAAGGGGGCTAAACTCGCCAGCATCACAAGCATTTCTTCTACGCCCTTGATTTTACGGGTTACCAACGTTTGCTTCAGCGGATAAAATAAATAAAAAATTCGCAGCAGGCCAGACCATTCCGCAGAGCCGTTGGCTCCACCGGGAGCTGCCACCCCCGTCAGGGACCGGGGAGCTTTGTTCCACTGCAGGCAGCTCCCGCAGCACCCGCTCCAACTGCTTAACGTTCCACCTCGTCACTGCGGGTGTCAGCTGAGACTCACTTCGAGAGTTATTGAAAGGCCCACGAAAGCCGAGGAGCTGGCAAAGCAGAACGTTCAAAATCGGTTTTCGAAGATCACTCTGTCTCCCGGCTGAAAAATGCTTTTGCTTTATAGCAGAGCTCCAGAGCACCTTTTAAACACAGTTGTCGTTTGCTTATTGTGATCTTGCTTCGAACACATTCAGGCATAGGAGCTTACCTACATCACAGGTAGTTAATTGTAATATGCACATGTTGGTGTTTTTACACTAACACCCACACCCCGTGTGTGTGGACTGTTGCATGTTCCTGTCTTCAAAGACACTTTTCTGCCTCTTTTCTACCCCGTAGAACAGTAACCTGGTCTAGTGGTAAGTGTCCCTGACCACGGCAGAGATGGGGTGGAACTAGATGAGCTTTAAAATCCCTTCCAAGACAAGCCATTCTACGACTCTGTGTACTCTCCACGGGTCTATTCAGAAATCGAGGGGCGCACACAGAAACTATCTATAGTAGGGAGGGGAAGAAATCCGTGGTATTTTGTAGTATTTCCTTCTCGAAGCATCCTCCAGCCTCTGGTCGTTAGCTCCGTTGTGCTGCCCTTCAGCTTACATTAATGCCTCTAAAGGCACAGATCGAATCAAAAGCGACAAGGCAGCAGTCCAGGAAGTATTTTGGTCGTCAAGGCCCCCAAACCTCTACTGGACTCACAGAGTTGACTTATTTTGTTTTCTCAAAAAATCGGCAAAACTCATCCTTCACATTCTTTTCCAAGCGGTATTTTTGCTTTCTCCATCAGCACTGAAATGTGACATCGAAGTTTCACGCCTGGAAAAGGGGAATCGATCTCCTTTCTTTTCAGAAAAGGCAAGAGCACCCTTCTGTGCCCCTTGGAAGTCTGTTGGAAGTGGACGGCCGGAGGCTCTCGCTGAGGACCAGAGCCGAGGATCCATTCTTGATCAAGAGGGAAACCCACGGAGAAACACGTCTCTGCTTCCAAACATTTTCCCTTGTCCTATCCCTCCGTGTTTGGCCCTCGGGGCCGTATAGCCCGGCTCCCTACTGCCGCTGCCCTCTCCCACGCGGTTTGGGATGGACACACCTGCTCTTGGTCCAAACCCCGAGTCTGGATTTCCGATTCCTTTCAAAACCAAGACAAATCCCTCCAGTGTGGGGTTTTAACTTCCCAGTTAACAACAAGAAGGTTCATTAAAATGATTTTTCCGAGCTCCTTCTCATCATCCCTCCCAAACGCCTGTCCCGGAGGCGAACCCCCCCTCCAGCCCACAACACGTCCCTAAGAGATTAAGGCAAAGCACCTGCCTGCAGCTCCCGCCAAACACACATCCCTCCCTCGGGGGCCGTGGGGAAGTCACCCACCCTCGACGTAAAAATCCTCTGCCTGAAGGAATCCTGCCTGCTTCCCAAAGGAAGCTGGGGGAGAAGGCGGCTGCTCCAGGGCAGAGGGCTCGTGGTCTTTCCAAATAAAGGGAAGACAGGCCCTCCCTTCCCGAAAGAGCCCCCTGGGGACCCCTGCGTGCGATGCCTCCCCGGTGGGGCCAGGGCTGCCCGCAAACCGTTGCCCTCCGTGGTCCGTGGAGCGGACGAGCAAGTCTTAATTACTTTGTCAAAGATGAAAAATAGCAATTGATTTATTTTTCTCTCCTCGCTGGCCATCCTTCCTCTTCCCCTGCCCCTTCTTTGCAGATAAGCAAATACACAAACGAGGGCGGGGGAGCTGAACCCCCGGGAGTGGTTGTCGGGTTGTGCCGGGGCCCCCGCCCCCGCTGGCTTGGAAGGTCCCCCGCGCCGCCCCGTCCCCCTCATCACACGCACTCTCCTGTCTTTATGCCGCATTCGTGCCGTGCCTCAGTGGAAAACTGCCAAGTCACGACAGGAGCAAGCGATGACACCTCTCCACAAACACCCCAAACGCCCACAGGCACCCACAGAGTTCCCATCCCTGCGCTAAAATCCCTCGTCTTGGCTACTTTATGAGTTAAGCATTGCAGTCATTGATCTTAAATCCTTCCTTTCCAGTGGAAAGTTTGCCTAAAAGGGATGGTGGCAGCCGCAGCAAGAGCCCGCAACCTCTTCCCCCGCGGCTTCTCCCACGACTCCCAGGCGCAGCCTTTGCGATCTCCGCAAGTGCCGCCCTCTAAAGTGTAGGGACGAGGAAAGCAGCTTGTATCAAGTAATTCCCACAGCACATTAATTCGTGCACCTCGCGGGAGGTTTCCTCCTTGGGCTCAATTTTTTTTTTTTATTTTTTTTTTTCTTTTTCTTGGTCAAGGAGCTTCCATGAAAACTCAAAGAAAACCCCTCCGGTGGGATTTCTGCTTAGCAGACGGCCATTTACACTCTTTTCTCCCTTAAACCTAAAAGGCAAATCCAATAGCCAGGACAAGGAAGGGTGTGAAGACCCGGGAGAATGCCTTTAAATAACCACTTAAGACTGCGATTGAATGACCAGATTGAACAGAAAGGTAATTAGATTAGAGATGTTAAACGTTAACTGTGAAATGCAATGATTCAATCTGGACCAAGTACCTTATGGATTTGACTTGCAGTCAAATGTGTTTTTCATCTGATCGCGTCCCTTACGTGGGCAGAGGACACTGAATTCAGGGAAGTCATCGGCAAGTGCAAAGGGCTCTTCCTGCAGTGCAGGAGCCCAAGAGATGGGCAGATCCCCATCGGTTCTCTGAGGATGCATAGCTGCTCCCCGGTGAAAAAACCTGCCCTCACCCAGGGCTTTGGAATCTTGCAGAGAAATCACGGTTTTGGGTAACAAGGGAAAGGTAATATATTTGTAAAAAAGATTATAGCTTTCCTTATAACCAACAATTGTTTAAAATCATTATGATTTAACTATAGCAATCCATAATGCAAAGCCAAGAGCAATACTGTACTCGTTCAGCTGAGATAGATATATGCATCAGCAAAAGTAGATATCAATAAGCCAGATCCTGCCAAGGGGTACTTCACCTTCAATTTCTTGTATTTCCCTTTTAATTCTATCTATATACAAAAAATTGTATAACCTTAACTCAACTGAACAGTTTTCCCGTGCAGGGAGCATGGACCCTTTCTTAAGGCAGAGATTCACCTTACCAGGCTGCAGCATTTTGCCTCTCTCAGTTAATTATATTCAAATAATGAAGAGACTGTAAAAATCTTTCAGGTGATAATTACCTGTTATTCTTCTCCTGTGGAATGCCTCAGGCTCATCCTGTTATTTATTAGCTCCACTGTACACTTTCTGATTAGCTTCCTTCCAATTGCCTGAACTCACATAACTCACTGAAGGCCTTTGGATTTTCAGATAATTGTCAGGGTCTGGCATCCTTATTATAAAAGGAGTCTCTTCCCTGAGAGGTTTAACTCCTTCAGTGGAGACCACTGTAAATAAGAGACCTAAAAGAAAGGGGGATCAGGTGGGGGGAAAACAGAGGCATCTGGAGGAAATTTCTGCACCACTGGCCAGGCATTTATGCTGCTAACAGCTATTTCACCCAGATATGCATGTTTCTTCATTTGCCTTAAACACAGGGCATAGTCTCAATATATGGCATAATATCACAGCTTTGAACTTCCATTTTGCAATAGAACAGGGCATTAAAAAAAAAATCATATATTTAATGAAAAAAAAAAAAGCGCAGATGCTCTTTAGAGCTCTAAATAGATTTCCATGATTTACCCACAAGCAATCAAGTCAAGGATATTCTTTTTCTAGCACCACAGTAAGCTCCAGACTTAGCCAAGCCCAGTCACACTTCCCCCTCATCAGGTAAGATTGTACCTCCTTACATGGCAAACAAGATAAACAAGACCTAGTGGTGCTCAAAACTAGATTAAGAGCAGTAGTTTCTTCTAATTGTACAAATATACAAAAAGTCTGTTAGGACAGAGAACAAACAAATAAGCCTCCTTGAATCCGCACTGGCTCTAGGCAGGGAGAGCTGCAGGAACACATCCAGAAAGGCTTGGCAGAGCAATCCAAGTGCTTCTGGGTGTCATCAGCCGGGTCACTTTATCTCAGTCTTGGTACAAATCTAAGAGGGGTGATGGACAGCGGCTGTGGAAGCTGTGGGACAGAGAGGCTGTGGCTGAGAAGAGTGTGGCAGCAGCCCCGAGGCCAGAGAGAACACGGCAGAGAAATTAGGGACAAGGAACTGCGTGTGGGGGGACACTGAATCACAGCACATTCACAGGGAAGATTCACCTGCAGAAAAGTGCCTAAACCACCTGCAGAGGCGGGTTTGCTTGGCACACTGACTCATCGTTGAGCCATGAGGCATCAACTCAGCTAAATTTCAATATTAATAGAGATTAACACCCTAAACAACACTGTCTGAAAAGAGCAATTCTCCAAACTGTGGTATTTCGGTCACATGTTACTATGTGAATACACATTAAGGTTTGAACTCCTGATCAGAAATCAGGAAAGAAAATATCACAAATATCACAAAATGAGAGAAAGTTGATTTTCTAACTAGATTCCCTGTGAGGACACCACAACTATCACACCGACCAGATTCTAGCAGACAGCCAGTCCATTTTAACACCTTTCACTCACTGCCTTTTTCACTTTTGATTGTTGAGTCAAAACAAAAATTCATGGCATGCACCTCTATGAGGAGCTTTCCCAGGAGTCAGCAACACTGACTACCTGGTCCTATTTTAAGAAAACACATAATAAGCGTAGTAATGTAACTACTTCAGTATTTCACAAGGCAAGTAATTTAGATTCTGATTGGGAAAAAAAACCCCTTGAACTGCTTCTGTGGTCTCTCATAGGAAGTTCTAGGTTTGCTTAAACAAAAGTGCTCCACATAACACTTTTTTTCCTTTATCACTATGAAATAGGAAATCCCCAATACAGAGTGAATTGGGTATGGTGATTGTCACACGGACATAAACAAAACTATGATCCGTCTGCCAGCATGAAAAAGTCCCACCCTTCATCTTGCTAAGTGCCAGCTGAAGAAACCCATGTGTTCAGGATTGCTAAGTCAACCCAGCATTGAGATGTAAGTAGTTTGTAGGACATTCATAAGCAGTGAACTTTTAAGGTCATAAGTTAAATCTAACCTTATTTTGGCTGAAGAATAAATGCTAAGGACAAATTTTCAGCTACAGCTTCTCTCACTGGGTCATCTATTTGGAGAACATCAGTAATTACTCCCCTTTCTGAATCAAATCAGTCCCAGTATGCTTGGAATAGCTCTGTGGGAATATACTGGTGGAAATACTTCAATCCTTAGTAGTTTCCCAGTGTAAATCCAGAGAGAGTCCCTATTCTGGGGTCTGAGCCTTAGGTATGAGAGTGCCATGTATGCCAACACTGTGCAGCTGGGAACCACCCCAGAGGTGAGGAGCAGGAGATGGGGATTTATTACAGAGCCACTTTTCAGCTCCATTACACCATTAGATGGCTCAAAGGGGCTGCCATCACAGCAGAGAATCTGGCTTACAGCTCGTACACATGTCAGAACTACATAATCCCATAGTGTCTGCACTTCACTAAGCACAGAACTCTGCTCTATAATCCCTCAGTGCTTATCTGGTCATGCTGAACTAGACTCGACTTGTAGTTTACCTTCAACTTTAATTCTGAAGAGAGAACTCCAATGTTTTTTTGCAACAAAAAACTTACATATCCTCAGAATGATCGGTGCCTTCCACTTAGGGTATTTGGTTTAAATCAAAGACATTGAACTGCTTAAAAATTAAAAAAGCAAGGAAGCCTCTCCTAGTTTATAAACTGGAATTAGGTTTAAGGATTTCCTTGAGCATAAATTTCCAAGTAATTAGAACGACACTGTTCTCCCAAGGTACGAGATTCATTGTTTAAATGATCACTTTGTTAATTCCTGTCCTTCATCTTCTGACATTCTGGGTAGCTTCAACTGTAGTTCCACTCCAAATATACTTAATGTCTTGGTCATATGAAAAATTCAAAGTGATCCACTATCTAAGATAATGGAAAACTGAAGTCTTTCTTTACAGTCTCCTAATAAAGCCCATTTATCTGGGACACTCAGAGGTAGTTTTCTCATCGCATTGCAAAAATCTCAGCAAAATACAGCTAAATACCATCATTTCTCTTCTGCAGCTAAAGAAGCAGACAAACAGGTAGGAATGGATGAACTGGGGAAGGGAGGAACCTATCAAGGATGATGTGAGACTGGAGCTTAGCTCTGCCTCAAGTCCCCCAGGTGACCTCAGGCACATCACTTGAACTGAGAGTTTGAGTGAACATGGGCAGCAACCTCCATTCTTTCTCCTCCTGCTCAGCAATATATTCATCTGAGATCAGGTCTGACTCCAAGGACTTCATCCAATTTCATATCCTCTTATGTGACCTCTCATTAAATCTCAGTAGTCTGGGATAAAAACATCTATGTAACTAACTTTAAAAAATATTAGACATCTTCATTTTATGCAATTTCATGAGTATATGGTTATACTGGCAGCCAGGATAAGGTTTCACATGTTTAAGTAATTAAACCAAAAGAAAGTGGTAAAGCATCTCTTACAAATACCTTTGGGCTCAGCCATTCCCAGCTAACTGCCTTTCTTTTCCTCAATAAACACATCAGTTATGAGGGAATCTCTGCCGACTTTTCCACGTTGTCCTGCCATTGCTCACACACAACTCTCCTTTTAAAAAAGGTGAAAACATGTGACTCATTGACACAAGAGACATCAATGCAAAAACTAAAAGACAGTCAGAAAGCAAGATTTCTCCATTCAAAACAGGCCCTTGAAGTTTTATGGATTTGTATCCATTCTTATGGATTCATTCTCTGACACTTACCTATTTTATTTTTTCTCTAGCCACTGTGCAATGAGAGAGCAAGCTGCTGATGTGTGTGCTTGATACCCTAGCATTTTTTTGTCTTCCTGTTAGGGGGAGAAATCTAAGAAGTATTTCGGGTGCCCTTTTATATCATATTTAGTGAGATGATGTGCTTGGAAGACACGTTTTGACAGTGGAAATATTCTGGCACCTCATCATGGGTGTTGGACCCAGTCAGGGGGGTTGACTTGCATTCAAACCAGGGTCTTGCAAGGTATGATGAGCTAGAGGGCCAAACCCCAGACACAAGTTCTGCCTGCCTGGAGGTCTGCAATGTAGCCACCAGGACCAACCAGTAACTCCAGTGTCAGCACCCTCATCTCTCCCATATCAGAGGAATTTTTTCAGAGTGGCAGTCATTACCTCACAGGAATTGTTACAAAACTGTCAACACAGAGATACCTTAGATCTAGAGGATGGCTCCTGCATCTTTCTATCCAATTTACTCATCTTTAAGTAACACATCATTACTCAACTTGGAGCAATAACATTTAGACAGACAAATTAATAATTTTGATGTCTAGGGCCTTTAGCCTAGGGAATTTCACAGAACTTGGCAAGATGTTTCTTTCTCCAACTTTCTGCTGGGGTTGACAATTATTGGTGATTACTCTTCAGGCATAAAGAAACCAAGTCAGCTTGGACTGTAGCAGACAGAGAAACAAATTCCAGGTATCACACAGCACTGATCCTGGGGAAAAGCAAAGAGCCCTCAAGAAAGTGGAAGAGCATACAGACACACACTTCAGCACAGTTTGGATTGAGACAAATACGGTTTGGGAGCATGTGTCAGACACAGGGGAAAAAAACCCCCAAACCCAATAAACAAAAAACAGACTAGAAATGAATGTATAGTTCAAGAAGTAGCAATAAGGTCTGTAAGACAGAACTGTGTATTCTGCAGAGATGATCTGAAAACTACCAGCAGCTCATGATATCAGCCAACAGAGTCGGTGGGGTTCAAACAGGGCTGATCCAGAAATTCTTGGTTATTTTCTCTAGGCTAGCAAGGTCACCAAAACCTGCTCCAAAACTCAGATTTAGATACAACAGGCAAGAGGACTTGAACTTATGGCTTCCCCTTGGACAGTCGCAGGCAAGTGAAAGAGGGATACATACATGCTCAGTATTTACTTTTGATGTGATTACCACTGAACATACTGAGCCTAGAAAGTTTGTATGTGGAGCCAGTGCTATTAACACCTACAGTCAGTTTATTTATCCCTTTCAAATCCCACACAATCAGAGGGAAGCAAGCTAGCACAAACTGCAGTCCACAGAATGTACTACAGAAAGATCAAAAGTCATCTGCACGATCTCCCCCTGGCCCTTCATCAGATCCACATGTAACCCCCTGTAAAAATCCTCCAGGTGATACCTCATACTCTCCCTTCTGTTTCCATGCTACTGAGCATGAAAAATAGCTTCACAGTGTGAGCTGCAACAGACTGCAGGAAAAGAAATATGACCTGCTGAGGCTTCTGTGAAGTACAGGAAAAGGCAATAGGATCTGGTGATGTTTTCTTAAACCACACACTGCTTGGAGATAATGACCATTCCAAGTGCCTTTTATTAACTTTTCCTACCATCTATGCTCTTGTTAACAGTTAGGCTCATGCATCCCTCTCCTCAATTCAGCTTCATCTTTAGAGAAAAGGTAAATGACACTTGGCTCACTCCATCTAAGTTTTTATTCTTTATGGAAGACAGGGAAGAGCAGGTAGAGGTGAGGCACTCTGGAAACAGACTCCGTACTTAAAATATTTTGTGCAAAAAAAGCACATGATAGATCTACCCAGTTCCCCAGCCTTTCTGGTTCTCCACCACACCACCTTCTCAAAGAGACTGGTGAAGTATTGCTTAATGCATAGTACACATCAAACAAGTCAAAGTTTGGTGCTGGAGCACTTCCCCTCCTCCCCAGATAATGAAAGCTGCACACATCAAACAGGGAATGCAGATGGCGAAGGAGATTTGAAAATACGTATTTGTCCTCTTCCAAAGGATCAGTACACTTCAGAGTTTTAAATACACAGCTAGCAACAACAGAATATGCTGAAAAACAGATTGACTAGCAATGACCTATTGAAAACAAGGCTTACTGCATTGATAATGTATTAGCTGGGCACAGTGACTAACAGGCAGGGTTTCCACTTCGCTCGCAGCGCTGTAACATGATGGGCAAATACAGGAGGTTATTGAAAACATTCAAGCACAGAGTGGCCCCAGAGGAGAAAATGGCAGAACTCAGGAAAAGCAGCCATGTCCTGGCAGGCATATCAAAGAGAAGTGTTTAATCAAAAACCTAATAAACTCTCCTGTAAGTTTTCTGAATGTCTTTCCCCAACTCTGTGGACTACCATGACAATTTCTTGCTGGGAATAAATCCACATGAGCAGAGAAATGGTGATACTGTTGGAACAGATCAGCCATTCCTTGCTTATTCCACTGACTCAAGCAATCTTTTCACATGGCAACTACAAAAGCAGACTGTGAGATCACAGAGTCATAGAACAGTTTGGGTTGGAAGGGACCCTGAAGATAATCTAGATCCAACCCCCCGCCATGGACAGGGACACTTTCCACTAAAGCAGGTTGCCCAAAGCCCCATCCAACCTGGCCTTGAACCCTTTCAGGGATGGGGAATCCTCAACTTTTCTGGGCAACCTGTTCCAGATGATCTTATAATGTTGATTTTGTGAAGGTTTTCCTGCCAACAGCTCTCTTATCCGCTTCCTTCTATAATACTGTCTCAATTACTTCAAAAGTAATTAACTGTCACATGGACGGATAAGTCAGGCACGAAACATCTGATTCAGAAAAATAGTTTTGTGTGAAAAACATGAAATTCCATTAAGGAATAGGTTCAACAACAACCCTAACTCCATGGTGTATTCCTTACCCAGATGTCACATATAGGTTTTAACTTGAGAATTGACCAAAATAATGGATTAAAAGGCAACTTGAAAGCCATGAAATTTGAGTATTTACTCCCTCTTTTATAGCATGTATCATCTGCTTGTGTTTTTGTGGGTTTTTAATATAGGAAGATGAGAAAAAGCATGACATCTTTTAAATATTTAAACATAGATCAACTTATTCTGCAGAAATAATACTCAGGAAGTCTGTTTTAGAGAAAACAAACTACCTTTCACTTAAGGCACTACAAAGGGGCTTTTACTCAGGTTTTTCAGGAAGGTAAACTTTTGTAAAAAGATAAATCTCAGTTTCATCAGAGCAATAAATAAATAAAAAAAATAAAATCACTAGTCACTTCAGAAAATTTTGGTCAGAGCTTAATGGTTTGATAGTTAAAGAAGGAGTTTGCCATTTTTACCTCAACAGCATACGGTTTTTACAATACTAAGCTTCTTTGGCAGTGCGTCCATTTCAACAAAATCCCTCTCCTTCTGTTTTCCTTCCATGGCAGTGTGTTTCCCACTGCAATTTGCTGTCATTTACAAAAGACATTGGTTTGGTCCAGGTGACAAATAAAAAAGATTGGGGATACCCATCTTCAGCAAGGCTGCACAGTCTGGGGTCTGTCATCTGATACCCTAAAGGTGGTCAAAATCACATGCAGACCAATTGTAAGAGCATTATTTCTACCTCTACAGACACAACTCAATAATATCTGTTATTCTCTAAGCTAAATCCATTTTGGGGTCTACACAATGCTCCCAAAATTAACATCAATGCAGGTATTAATAGGAGGCAAGAAACCTATCTTTCCACTCCTTTTTCTTCTCAGTGTAAGGCTTTGTATTAATTCCCAAGCAAGCAGTACAGCACAGGTTAGCATCTGAGTCACAGAGAAGTCCTCCTGCTCCTCACATCCAATTTTCCAGTTGAGTAGACTTTGCTTCAAGAATGTCCAGCGTTGTGACAGGAGTCAATATTATTAAGAAATTCCCTTTTTTCAGTGCTCTTCTCTTTGAATAACCCATCAGAAGGTTAAACCAAAATTCAATTCTACTTACTGAATCTTACTTGTATTTCAGGCTTAATTACCTAAACCATCATTACCCAAAGTGGATCAACACTCCTTCAAGGGAGCTCTTTGAGGTATGTGCCACCCAGGACTTGTAGTCTTCTGCAGTGGCTCCCACCAGCTCACTTTCCTCTCCTGCCATCCTAGAACTCCTTTCATCTAGGCATTCTGCAACACTCAGGGAAATATAAGTAAAAGCTGTTAATTCTTAGCAAGATTAACTTTATAATGAAAACTACTGCAAATAGCAGTACTAGAGAGTGATGGTAATAAAGAGCTAAGCAAACGTGTATTAATGGGCAATACTGGATGAACTGTGTCAATTTTAAGATTTTTTTTTTTAAAAATTTATGTCATTAAATACATACTATGACAATCACCTGTTCAAGTTGGAAAAAAATGAAGCCAGATGTAGTGATACCAAGGGGAGCATATATGGCACAGACTATATTCTGGTAGTACAGCATTAAGTCCATGAGATGGGATTTAGCAATGGTAACTTTCCAAATGTGGGTACTTGAATCACTCACGGCCTTGCTCCTCACTGCACATTACTCAGGTGAACAGATGTGATCTCCCGCAGTTAATGAAACACTTTGGAAAAATCTATTCCTTTTTTTTTGTAGGCCATAGCACGTATCAAGATGGTAGAGTGGTCAGGAAAAAAAACAAACCTGAGAAAAGGGACATCCCCAGCTTTACCTGGCTCTTTTCTCCATGGAAGAAAACAAAATAATTTGAAAAGCCTCTCAGACCACCATTTAAAGCAGGATTGTTTTAGCATCTGCCAATTGAATCCAAGGAGAATAATTTTATTGGGGTTGTAGCTCTCACTTGTGAAAGCCTAACTTCAGTTAGTTTGCTTTCCATGGGACATATCTGCTCTCACTCTGTTTGCACTGACGTTTTGAGTAGTACCCAAGTGGAAAATAGAATTAACATGTTGAGTAAGCTTTATTCCTCTTTAATTTGTTATCACTGTCATTAAGAGTCTTTTATTTTTACTTTGGCTAATTGTTACAGGAACAGCAATAGAAATGTTATAAATCTGTAAGTTGATTGTTTCATGGTACAGTTTTTCCATGGGATGAATCTTTTTCATTGATCACCAAGGAGTTCAGAGTGCTGGAACCTGGAGGCATTAGTAATTCCAAGAACTGAGTAACACTCTTTGCCATTCAGAAAGGCAGAGAAATGAAGTTTGTTTCTAGTTTGATATATGAGAATTAGCAAAGTAGATAAAGACAGAGCCAGTTGGTACACATCAGGGAACAGGCTGCTACTTACAGATCCATGTGCTGGAAAAGTACGAGCTTTTTAAATATTCTATTAACAAAACTTAATTTCTATGTGCATAGTAGCTCACCAGCAGTAAGGCTTCTCCTTGACCCCTCTGTCTTTGCTGCTCAACAATACCATTAAAAAGACTGCTTTTCCCTATGAAGTTTATTATCTACCTATGAATTTTATAGAAGGTAAAAAAAGTATATCAAACAGTAGGTGTTTAAACTTTTACTAAACCTGGAAAACTGAACCATCTTCAAGTTCCAGTCCAATGATATAAAAGTAATTCCAACTGGATGTTTTTTACACCTATATAATCATATAAGCTCTTCTGCAAATTTGTCTGCAGTGCTCATGTCACTAAAAGCCAGCTTTTCTCTCTGTTTTCCCTGTAATGTGGTATTTGTCTTTTAATTAGATGTCACTACTTCACCAGCATTATAATTTGCCAATGCCTGGATAAACATAATAACATAAAATCTCTTTGTAATTTCTTTGTAAGTTTGTATATTCAGAGATATGCCCATGACTTTATTTTTGGTTGCCTTAAATTCCGTTATTATGCAGTCAGTCAACGCTGTAAAAGCAGTAGCAAATCGTATCTCTAAACCTGTTCTCTAAAAATAAGATCATCATCACTTTAGTGATGTAAGTGAAGTGAAGTAAGCCTTTACTTTCAACTCTTGATCTTCCAACTCCCCCTCCTTCTTTTTCCAGACAGCCAGTCATAGCCAGGCTGTGTCATTCCACTAACCTCGGTGAAGACACACTGCTGCAATTTTTCCTTTAAATAATTTAAACCAGGCACAGAAAATGCTAAGAGTCATTACTACAGGGAACTTCAGGCACTATTAAACAGACAGCAGAGGAACATCCTTGAAAGAAAAGTCTTAAAACCTCACTAGCAGCTTACCTTTTTAAGTTAGCAACTGTATCTCCCAAACCAGCTTTCTGAATCCTCTGTAGAGCTTTATTTGAAATTGAGGTTTTGCTTTTATCTGGATCTGTCTCATTACAGCACATCCCATAGGACAGAATTTAGAAGGTCAAACTGAGGTGTGCACACAAAAATCCTATTAAGAGACCCCAGCATGATGCTCACTCGCTGAAGGGACATTCAGTAGCAAAAGACCAGAAGCTTCCAAGTTTGTCTGTCTTGCTTAGCTGCTCTCTGATGGGTAGAAGCAGGAAGATAGTTTTACAGCTTAGCTAAACATTTAAAAGCACTGCAGAAGACAAGATTTAAAAAAAAAAAAAAAAACCAACACCAAACGCCATTAACATCTAAATAAGAAGTGGAGCTGTGGGAAAATCCAATACTATTTTCAGGTGGATTATTTATCTTCAGGTACTCAGTCTTTGGGCACAGATTTGCAAGAAAGCAGGCCAACCTTCAATTTTTATCTGAATATTAACAGAACTTATATGAATCACTAGTCAATTTTAACACATCTGACCTTGGGCTAAGTATAATGTAAATTACTTAAGCTTGAATAGAGATTGATAACTGCTAGTTAAGAATACTCCTTGAGAAAAGGTTAACTACTGGATTAAACATAAAAAACTTCTGTCCATTCAATGTTCTTCAGAACCACTGGACTTCATTACTAAGCATGACAAAACAGACTTTCCCAATAAAAAGAAACAACCACCAAACCATTCTTAGCCAAACCAGCATTTTTTCTAAATGATTTCCCATTCAATAAAATGTCGAAATAATTATGGGATATCAAAGATAATGCAATAGGATCACAATCACAGTAATTAATCTACAAGCGTATTTTTACAGAAAAACATAGTTTAACTACAAAACATTCAGTGAACCCAATATGAATTTAGAAATATTAGCATTAGTATGTGGTCCTTTGAAAATGCACGGTGCCAACTGGAAAATTTCCATATCCTGCAGTATGGATGTGTACATGATCATGTATGAGTATAAATACTGGAGACATACACATGTACACACTTACATGACACTGCTATTATTTACCACACAGGTTCCTTGGTTTTGCAAATGAAGACACTTTCTCATAGAATATATCATTTTGATATTTCTTAGTCAGGAAAAAGGAAAAATGAAGACTTTGCCACATAAGATGTTGCTGCTAAAAAATAAATACTGTGAGATGAGCAGCTCAATTTATATGAGCTGGTCTAACAGACAAATGCTGTCAGATGACAAGTGAAATTCAGTCTCTCTACAATTTACTTTTTTCTTTCTTTTTTGAATACAGGACCACACACTGAAGTAATAAATTTAGGTCTGAAATTGCAACTATCCCAGTTGTTAAAAAGTATTTTAAAAAAAATCTATACACCAATGACTGCTAAACAGATTTTCTACAACTACAACTGGACTTTATCATCATATCACAAAGGGAATTTAAAGAGGATGTGCACCTCCTCTTTGGCAGATGGGTTTGTAACTCCAGGACAGAGAAAAACAAAAGTTGCAAAGATGAGCAGAAGAGCTGGAAATGTGCGTGCTGAAGTACAACTCTGCCTGTGCATCCTAACATAACCAGCACTGACACACGGAGACCACAAACAAGCAACATGGATAAATCTGCATTAGTGTCTTCACCTTCCTTAGAAAGAAAATACACAAGATAAGGATGATACTGTTTGCTTTTCCACAGCAATGAGTTGAAGCCACTTCTTAAACAGGTCTGCACAGGTCTTAAACAGGTCTGCAGAAGTACTTGATGCCATGACCCTGAATCTGCCTGCAGCAGAGGCAGCTGGAAGACAAGCTGTTACCACCTGGAGAAAGAAATGTTTCCATGAACTATGCAGAACTGATCCGTCCAGCCATTGTCACGGTGGTTCGTTTATTTATTTTTAATTCAGTTACAGATCATTTGCATCTTTGGCCACATCGACCATGTGCCTTAGAATAAAGGATCACATTTTGAATGAAGTATTGTTATCTCTCACTGGACAAATTCAAGGGCATTTCTACTCTTAAGCAGTTACTTTCCACTTTTCTGCCTCAATCGTTAGAATCCTTTTAAAGGAGTATTTATTGATCACATTTCCTACAACACTTAATTCTTAGAGTTACAATTAGGAAATGTAAATAACTGATTGTGCTGTCAGATGAATCCCATATTATTCAACTGCTAGGTTGAAAAAAGCCACCTAAAATTGATGGGTTACTTCCAGGACGCTGTGAGACCCTGTCTATTAGATCAATGTCCACTCATGTATTTAAAGTTCTTTGAAACTCCAAAGCCTTCATCAAATGACCCTCCCTCAGGTTTTACATTAATTAGTCTTTTTAGGACATATTCCTTCTGGTTAATGATAGCAAATTCTTTGTTCTTTACACAGTCTGGGTTTAATTCTTATTTATTTATTTTAAAATAGCATTTACTTTTTTCTTTTAAATATTTTCAATTTAAAAGAAAAATGAAAAAAAAAATTTTTTCCATTTTCAGCCCTGCTACTGAGTTACACAAACTCTCTAAAGGGCTTTGCATGACTCTCCCTTTGCATTTTCTTCCCTTCTTGCCTACTATGGCAACATTTATACAAATATAAAATTTGCAGAAGTATAAAGAAATTCAAGTTGAAGGGCCCTGAACAAGACCACCCAAAATGAAAGCAGTTTTCACACAGGAATGAGTATCTTCATGAAACCCCTCCTCCCTTGAACAGTCAACCCATGACTGTTTAGAGTTTCTGTAAGTCAAACCAAATCCACCCTTTCAGCAATTGCTCTTTGTTTGCAGTATTTTTCCTAAAGTTGCTAAAATACATACTTCCATCCACCTATGCCTCAACAGGCTAGTACAGAAAAAACTGTAGGCACAACTAAATAAGCCATCACTGGATAAACAGGAGAATTTCCAATTACACAGAAAACAAGGAAACTGGCAACTGCATTCTACATCATACTGGGTTCATTTATTTAGATAAATGTAACTGTGTACAACTTTTTAATTACAGAAGTGTATTAAAAATATGGTCTTTGGAATCCCAAAATTAGTCCCATTAGGATTTTCCAGATACTGTTGAGGTGCACATGATTTAGCTTCTTCTTTCATAAAAAAACATTATGCAAAGATTTTGCCAGTGGAAGAATAAAACAATATTTAGAGATCATATTTACTGTTCCTCACAGCAAGACTTCACACTCATTTTTCTCACCCAGTAGTCTCATGTAACCCAAACCCATCTTTCTTGCCTTCCTCACATAAGGGAAGCAGCAGAATCCCATTTTCTTGTCAGCCTCCACGTCCCAGAGCAAAAGCATCCAAACAGTGCTCTCTCAATTCCAGGCAAATTTTTCGTATTCCTGTGTGTGCATACATGCACGCAAATCCAAGAGTTTGCCATTTTGGGATATTTAAAATCAGTTATTTGACTTTAACACCTCCCAAAGTAATGTGCCTAGGTTTTTCACTGGAGGCTGTAGGTCTGCTGCATGTCTTTCACTGACAGGGTTATGAGGAGGGACCGTGGATCCTTTCTGTTTTTGCGGACTGCGATCTTCCCTCTCAGGGCCTCTCCTGCAACAGTTAAAAGGAAATTATTATGGTTACTGCACTGAATCACACACAGTAACAGCAAAGATGCACATGTTGCATGAGAAGCTGTTCCAAATGAATCAGAATTAAAAATGCTGCAAAGGTTTCCTTTAAGTTTTCAAAGCCCTAAGCAAGTAAAACCAACTGCAGTTAAACCTGGTGAGGTGCTGAGTTCTGTTGGATGCTTCACTTCTCAGATGGCTCACCCAAAGAGCTGTTATGCCAAATATTTCATTTGTGACTGGGGAAAATTATATTAACCACCCTGGAGGAAAACCACATAACCACAAAACCTATTTCTGCTGTATATGCCTTGTGGTTTGCATTTGTGCTGCATTTAATTTAAGCTCTAATTGGATAATGTTTTTATCTGGTAGAAAATATTAACAGAAATCTTCATGGCATTTCAAGTATAGACATTATTAATTGCAAGTTTTGTTTTACAAAGTGTCAGGTTCTCTTAACCATAACACCTGATAGGTATGTCCTTCAGTTACATCCAGAGCAAATGCTTTCACATAGAAGGGGAAGAAAATAATCTCAATTTATTTTCAGTCCTTATTAAGACCTTCAATTTAAGGTATATTTGCAAATTTAGGAAAATACAATATAACAAAACACAAATACACAATATGTAAATTTGTACATTTAGGAAGCCCCCTACTGAGCTTCTTCAAACCATCATTTTAAACCCACAAGAACTACATCTAAACCGATGAATCTACCAAACTCATTACAAGAGGGCATGATCCCAGCCTACAGCAGTAGTTCTGTGTTATTCTTCCGTCAGGTTTCCTTTGCCCCATTTCTTTTCATCCCTCACACCAGCCATAGCTACTGTTACTACTTTTCTATCTCACTCAATCCAAAGTATTTCCCACTGTTCATTACCTACTGTGAAATGTTAATGTTCTGCTAAAAAGCTTATAGCAAAAATGAAAACAAACAGCAATTTCATAACTAAGCTAATTTCAAATTTAGGAAGGATTTGAGAGTTCTCCATTTGGCACAATTCTCAGTCACATCCACAAACAGTAAACTGACAGACGGTCACATTATAAGTTCAGGATATTTTGTCAAAGGCTGCAGCATAAATATCAAAGAAAGCTTATCAACAAGAATGACTGGTACCAAGGATCACAAAAAAACCCATATTCTTTGATAATTTTTTTTAATCATTTAACAGTTAGTTGGAGATTCCACTATAATTCCTGTGTAGCTTTGTTATTAGGAGTCAAATGACTGACATAACACAATGCAATTTGCGAAGAATTTTGAAAATGGTTTCACAGATTATTTAAATAGAGATTTGACAGACAGAAGGACAAGGTTAAAAAAAAGGCATTATAGCTTCATCTCAGGTAGGAATTTTAACCCAGTTTGAACATATAGATTTTCAAAACTGATACAAAATGATTTATTTATTTTAATATCCTGTGATAACAATTCAGTAAGACTAAAGAGTCTCTGAGAACCAAAATTCAATGATTTAAATTAATCTATAATTCAATCTTCCAATTTAAAACATTAATACATCACTATAAATGAAGCAAAAATTTAAACATAATTCCATAAATTATAGCTGACTTCATAGAACAGAACATTCAGATTCTGTTTGTAGAGGCAGTTAATGAAACAAAGCATTCCATTCCGTTTTTCTTATGTGATAACCACACTAAATCTGCCTTTCTGAATAAGACTTTTCTGAGGGCTGAAGCAAACAACAGCAGTGCAACCGAGTAACAGAGAGGCAGTTCTGACCAATTAATCAATGTCATGAGATAGAAAATGACGGATGTTTTTCCCCCCATTCTGCTGTCCCAGGATCGGCCTGGAGGAAGCTGGGACTGGGACTCAGCTGCATCACCTTGCTCTTATCACGCTCAGCTGAATGCAAGTAAACCACACTGTGCCATTGCAGTTTGATTAGGACAAAACTGAATCCATTATAATCTTCCTCCTGCATTTTTATTACCCCTCGGGGAGGCCTGAAATTTGTCCCCAAATAGAAAAAGCTGAAGAATTCAGAAGAAATGCTGCATCAGCTTCCTACTACAGGAGAAAATACATCCCTGTGTCCATACTGTCCCACCGTCAAAAAAACCACATTTCGTTACAGGCTCTAGAGAACACCCTGGACATGTGCTCAAACTCAAATCAGTTATTAACATCAGTAGAACTGTAAGCATTGGCATCTGTCACTTCTGTTTGTGCAATACAATCACACACAGGGCAGGCCTGCAGTCTGTGAGCCAAGGTACTTGTCAGTGCAAAAGCCCCATCACTAAGACTGCTCAGGCCCAAAAAATCATGTTTTTTCAGTGTAGAAAGGATTTGATCAAACCCGAAGATTCTACCCAGTCTCCCCTGAATAAATATCCATAACATCTACTTAAAGCTTGAAATGACCCATGGCAATGAGCTTGTAATGTGAAGAACTGCTCTGCCTTTCAATACAACTTGGTGTCTCTTCCCTCTTTGATCACAGAAAGGACTGAGAGAGTTTCCAAAGGCAGTCAGCAACGAAGTTCTTTCAGGTTTCCTTCTTTTCTTCCCAGGGAAGAGCTTTATGAAGCCAACAGAGGGACAAGTAAGAACACAGCTCTCAAATCATTCTTTATTTTGAACCCCATTAATATTTAAGAATCTTATGAAAGAGCTCACTGCAACTGTTTCAAAGAGAGCTGCTAGAAAAGTGCAGTGGATCTGGGCTAAAAACACCTTAACTACTGAACTTCTGGTGAAAAGCATCTTTGCAGATCCCCTACACCTTAAAGAACCACTTCCTTCACAGCCACCAAACAGTAAGATACGACACCACTCTTCACAATAAGGTTGCCCTTGTTGGAGGCTGACAATTTAAACATGATTAAGTTTTCCACTTTAGATTAACTGGACCCACCATCTAATGCAACACTGAGGTCTAGCATGCAACAGAAAAAACAGCAAGTCTCAAAAGCATTGCTCTCAAAGAGATGAGTAGAAAGTGGTTTCCATATCCCATCTATCTTACGAAAAAGAACAACTGAAATAGTCGGGGGGGGGGACCAAGAGCACTTCTCTTAAACTCAGTAACTTATCCTTAATCCTCCCATTCACCTTCTTAAACTGCAGGCACCTGTAGCTGTGCACAGACTGTCACCTTCCCATTTGGCCACTTCTCCTGAACCTCCAGCCCAATGTGATCCAACGAGCAGTTTCTGTTCTGAGCAGTATTTCGGTATTATCCATCTGATCTGTGATACCCTTCTTCCTGGCTGGCTACTTTCATAAACTAGGCAGCTGTTTGCCATCTCCTTTCTGTTCCATATCACTGTTCACCCTCTTCTGAAACTATGCTGAGGTTTTGCTTTTTCAGTTCATGCTTTGAGTATATTCTCAGAAGAGTTTTTGTAACAAATTGTCATGTTCCAACTCCCCAAGACACACTCTGAACCAGGCCGCAAAGAAGTCTGCACTGCCTGAGTAAGGCAAGACAGGCTTGTATGGTTGCCTAGGATAATGTGTATGCACTGTGACTGAGATTCCCAGATAGCTCAGGTACTAGAAAGAGCTGCCACAGGGAATGATGAAGGCCAGGTCCTCCAAAATGTACAGCTGCAGTGGCCAAACTCGCTCACCTAGAACTAGTCTTAATTCACTACTTTTTGTAGTAGAGATCCTAAACTGTATAGCCTCATCCCAAGCTTTCTCTCTTATCAGTAGTGACAAAATTCAGAGAAAACTAGACTGTCATCACTGCTTGAGCCATATCCCCTTGCAGCTGCAGACCTTGCTAAGGGAGGCACATAAAACAGCACAAGAAGTCTATCCAAGTTTTCCTGTCTAGATACAGAATTTCTATTATCTTTCAGTGAGATAGAACAGTCACAGGAAGAGATTCTCTCAATTTAGTGCCTGAAACACACACTTAGAAATGTTTTTGAAAAGTCAGTAGGATCATTTTAAACTGCAGATTTTAAAAAAATACAGCATATGACATGCCAGATTTAGTGCGACCTCAAAATTCAAGTTTTAACTATTACTAGATTTTAAAAGCCAACATCATTTTTGGAGGTGCCACTTGTAAATTAAACAAGTGACAGCATTTCACAGACACCATGTTGCAGCTGTAGACAGGCAAAATAGACACTAAAATCTTAATTAGGAACCAAATTATCCAACTGGGATGCACAATATTGAAGTATTTCAGTGTAGGATCAAAACATTCAGACAGATTAATTGCGCCAGCGTTGTTTTCCTACTTTTAATAATGTTGTCTAGGTAGACAAATCAACATTCTTTGAGTTTGTAAATTTACAAACAGCTTTCCAATTATGGAGACTGGGGAGTTAAAAGATAATCAAGGATTTTAGAGGGGCTTAGTCATGTGAGTTCTGCTTAGCTTCACTGTGTTAGCCTCTTTTAGTACCATAGAAAAACAAATCAAGGTTTTATTTTCACTGCAAGGCAATATCAAGAACACGAAATGCTGACAATATGCTGTTTTACTGCTAATAGAATTCACTTGCATACAGATCTGGGTTTTAACTTAATGCACTGAAAAGATTCTGTGGTCCCTCCAAAATAATTTTTGTAAGCATTTTATTTATTTAGTAAATTCTTGAGACAACCAAATGAAAATGATGTAATTTTTTGTTTACTTAGCAGGAATATTTCAAGAAATGACAAAAGGAAGAGACCATTAATAAGACCATTTTTAGACCATTAATAAGAAAAAGATACTGCTTTGGCATCTCAATTTCAAATCTTCCAAATAAAGACTATTCTTTAGTTCAAGCTATTAAAATGGTTGGTAAGAGAAGCCTTGTAGTCTGTATGGAATCTACAACACAATACTGTTTGTCTGAGAAAACCTAGTTTGTCTGGCAATAAAATACATGGCTTCTTTCTCCAGTTTCTTTAATTTTACTGGTTGCTAAGCAGTTAAAACATACCCTACACGCTGATGCTATTTTGTTCTACTTGACTGTACCTCAGTTTCAAGTCTCTTGTCACAGTCTATGAGGAGGAAAACCAGCTTTCCAGAACATGGAAACCCCCCACTCACACAAAGCTGCAAGACCCATCCTTTGGCTTGCAGTTGCTTCATTCTGTTAATCATTAGAATGGCTCAAAACATTCAGTCTTTTTTATGGCTGAGAAAATAGATCTATTTTTACAACAAATAACCTGGCCTCAAACAGCTGAGAAAATTAGCTGGTTCACACTGCAGAACAAAACAATTTTGCCACGGCATAAAGGAGCATTTTCCAGTTAAATACCCAACAGGTTCAGATATCTGTAAGCTCAACTTCTTTTACAGAGCAAATCCAAATACAATCAGGGCTTTATAACCACTCCAGGCATAGCCCCAAAAGCTATAAAGCATCTGATAGAGACTTTTAGTCAGCCTTACTGTTTTTCTCAGAATTAAAAATCTGAGGGAACCATTTTTCTTTACTGGGGAAAAACAGCCACTGCCCTGTCTGAAAGATGCTTTCAAAACAAGAAAACATTTAAAATACATTTTATATCAGGCCAATTCCTCTTTCACAACCTACTAAAATGCTAAAAGCAAATGCCACCATGGCTACATTGGTAAGATTATTGCAAGATTCAAATCATATAATTTCTATTTATTTATTGAAAAAAAAAGAGCTTGCCATTCTGGTTTGGATCAGCAATACTGTAGCCAGAGGACTACGGAAGTGACCACCCCCCTGTTCACTGACAAAATCACACCACAAATCCCGTGTTCAATTCTGGGCCCCTCAGTACAGGAAAGACATTGAGGGGTTGGAGCATGTCCAGAGAAGGGAATGGAGCTGGGGAAAGGTCTGGAGCACAAGTGTGATGACGGGTGGCTGAGGGAGCTGGGGAGGCTCAGCCTGGAGAAAAGGAGGCTCAGGGGGGACCTTCTCATTCTCTACAACTCCCTGACAGGAGGTTATAGCCAGGTGGGAGTTGGTCCCTCCTCAGAGGTAGCAAGCCACAGGACAAGAAGAAATGGCCTCAAGTTGCACCAAGGGAGGTTTAGATTGGACATTAGGAATAATTCCTTCATGGAAAGGGCTGTCAAGCATTGGAACAAGCCACCCAGATGTGGCAGATAATGATATGGTTCAGTGGTGGTCCTGGAAGTGCTGGGTTAATGGCTGAACTCAGTCCTAAAGGACTTTTTTCAAACTAAATGATTCTATGAACACATTTAGTCACAAGTGCATTTTCTTTGCTGTTTCTCCTGTTGCCATACATATTTTTCTGATTATAAGAATTTACATGGAGGGTTGATGAGTACTGGTAAGCAGAGGGATGGATGTAAAGCTGAAATGTTCAAATGACGCAAATGTTTTTAATTTAATACAGTTACTTTTGTCTTCCATTAACTTGCATTCAGAAAAGTCCATTTGAAGACAAAGTTTCCCCAAAACTGGAGTGGAGCTCAGTTCAGTGTGGAGGCTGATGCAATGTACAGCAAAAATAGTAACAAGCATTGTTGGTTCATTAACAAGTGGCAGATAAGAAACAGTTGGAAGTGCAAATATAAATATAAATTAAGTATACTGCAAAATAAGTTTGAACAGTTTATTCAGCTGATAAAATGGAAAGACTGAAGAAACAAAAAATATGGTTAACCACAAATTATCAAGATGAATATTCAAGTCACTATTCTGACAAGGAAAAAAAGATAAAAAAGAAAAATAGGGAAATCTGCACTTCAAACATGTCTTAAGGGAAAGAGATTTTTGGAACAAGGAGAAGGATCAATGTCAGAGGGAATGGTTTTCCAAGAAAATCACCTAAATTAAGACGTTCCTGTATCAGGAAGTGCCTTCCACCCTGACGGGTTTGTGCCATCTGTGAACACCAAATATCCCAGAGAAATTAAAACTCGGATTAAAAAAGAAAAGGAAGCTACACCAAGAGTTTCTCTCAGAATCTTCTCTAACACTAAAAGCAATAGGTAGAAAATCCTAGATTTAAGTGGTAATTTTACATAAGGTATAAAACCAGACAATGGTAAAAGGATGAGAAAGGGGAACTCAATTACAAAGAGAAGGGGACAGGTAGAAAGAAAGAGAAACATAGCTGTAACAAGATTTGTTATGGGAATAATTTCAAGAAATATGAACTAATAAAAATAAAGGAAAAGAGTTATAGCACAAGTGATTTTGAAGGTCAACTGGGTCGTGTTCACTGCTTCAAAGCACACTGTTTTTGCAGTTGTCTTCAGAAAGTCACCGCACCTAGACCAGAGATCTGAGTTTGAGGCACCACCTCCCAGTAATTTCACACATTTGGTAAATGTCAAAGGATCTATGTAATATGCATATTTTAACAAATGTCATTGCACTTAAAAAAAATTCACTTTGCACTCTATGACATTGAAATTTAATGAGTAGCAGCAAAGGAGACCTCAGTCAGCCTTGTCTAGAAAGAGAATCTGAAGAGAACACAAGCCAAGTACAAATGCATCAAGGTACAGTTGTATCCCTAGAAGTGACAGGGCCAAAGAAATTGCACATAAAAATTATTTAAGAATATAAAGTTGAAGCATGAAAGACAGAAATGATTTGTCAGATAACACTGACCACAGTGCCTTTAGGAAGGAAGCTCCTGGTTGCCATGGCTGACAGCTGGAAGAGGTAACTGTAAAAGCAGTTTAATTGAGTGCAGATGCTGCTCTCACCATTGTATACTGATCATTAGGTATGTTAAAAGAGACAATATTCCATCTATGTCAATACTTCTCTATAGCACCTCTAAGCCTTTTGACCTCAAGTGTTTATGCAGCATCCACATAACTTTTTGCATGCTTTCCCCCCAATATGTCTGATCTACTTATAAACTGTTCAGGTCAGAGCCATGTATTACCATGAGTTCATTAACCAACCAGCAGAAATGAGCCCCATTCTGAGCTCCTCCCATGGTCCTGCTAGTCTGTAAAGAAAAATGGCCCTCAAAGATGACTAATTCACCACTGGGTAAGAGTTCGACAGTGGTGAGTAAATATCTAATTGCTAAGTGGACAAAAATAAAATAACAGCATAAAAATGTAACCACCTCCTTTGATCATAAAAAGATTATGGAGAGTCTGCAAGAAAGTTCTATAGGAATACAAGGCCAAGACTTTTAATTCTTGACCTGCTATTCTATGATGGTCATGAATATATTTGTGCCTATAAAGCAAGAAATATTTGACTACTTGTATAAAAATGTACATTTAAGACTTTCCAAATAGAATTAATTAAAACCACTAGCAAGCATCACTTTAGTCTTCAAAACCCTACTTCAGCAATTTATTATCTGAATGTTATGTTATCCCTATTACTTGCATCAAATTCCAGGTGAAACTTATTACAGTACTTAACCATTTCATAAAAATTTACAGTGTACCAAACCAACATATTTGATACTTCAAATGGATCAAGTTCATGGCTGTGAGTTCTTTAAAATTGTTTTCAATTTACAGAGGAATCCCCCAGTGGCAGGTACAAGCCATGCGTATATTCATGATGCATTTGACAAATACAGAATAGTTCAGGACTGCTAAGGAAAATACTGTGCAGTCACTTGACCAATTTGATACTTTGGAATATTAGCAATGTTAAAATTAGGAGACTATTAATAGCAGTGTACTGGTCTTACATTTTTCTGCCTCATAAATGCTTTGATATAGAAGTTTTCTCACCAAAGTTACAGTATAGAGCTATACAAGCAGAAGATATATGCCCACTTACATACTTATGCATACATTTATGAGTGGTTTTAACATTAATTTTGTACAGATAGATACCTTCGGTGCTTTGCTGAGACAAAAAAATTTCTTCAACAGTAGCTGAAGTATTTATTTACTAGTTCTTTTTAACATTTATATAGTTTTTAAAGTATTTCAAGTGTAAATTTAATGGTAACAGCAGTGTAACACAACCATTGTTGCACCAGAACTGAATTTAAATATACCTGCTTCTACAGGAATTGGTTTCTCCAGGAGAAAAACTGTCTGTTTCCAGTGTGTTTTGGTACACTGGGGACCAGTTGAAAACGAGACCTGCAATGGAAGAGTTCAAGAGTTTGATTAAGAACAACCTTTTTGATATCACACCACATCAATCATTCACCAAACACACATGAATATGAAGTCTTTGCTACAGCAAAACAGATTCTCTGCCAAACACCTTGAGGTAGAAAAAAAATACACCACCCTCACCTCTCAAAGACATTTTCAAAATGCATAACCCCAAATACCTTGTTGTGACAGTTCTTCTCAAAAAATATATCAAAGTAACCAGCAACTGCCTATAAAAAAAAAAAAAAGGAAAATGTAAATACGGTAAAGGAATAATAATGACACTCAAGAAAAAAAAATCTATGATTTATATATACATTTATGGGAATTTCTACTCCTTTTCAAGCATTTACCAAGAGGAACAAGCTTATATTTAGGATTTCTAGCATGCTTGAAAGTGCAAGGCAAAAAAATTAAGCTGCCATCACACCTTTGCTCTACTTGAGAATATTTAGCCCATTGTAACTGCATTTTACTACATATCAAATTTTAGCATAAGCTTCCAAAATAACCCACACATCTAACTGCAACTAGAATCATACATCAGAAAACAGCCTTTCAGATGTGCAAACCCACAAGCATAAAACTCAGTCCTTGCCCTGTAGGGCTCCCAGGACCCTCAGTAAACACACACACATTATGAGGGAATTGCATGACAAATTCACTCCTTGTGTAGCTGAACAGTATTTTCCACAGAAGCTCCCTGTTAACAGAGGCAGAGCACAACCAGGCAGGGAATATTTTTCTTCCTCTACTACACACATAGATAAGGAAAAAGATTCATAAATGCTTCCTGCTGGCCTTTCCAATAGCTAATAGTTTCTAATTGTAACTCTCCATAGGATTCCTCCTCTGTCCCTCCTGCCATCCCACTCCTAACCTCAAGAAGAGCCTTTCTTTTCAGTGCCTAATTCAGCAGTGGGATTTCCAGTTTGAAGAGGAAAAGAAATCACAGAATGGTCTGGGTTGGAAGGGATCTTAAAAATCACCCAGTTCCAATCCCCTGCCATGGGCAGGGACACCTTTCACTAGGCCAGGTTGCTCGAAATCCCACCTAACATGGCTTTGAATACTCCCAGGGATGGAGCAGCCACAGCTTCTCTGTGCCCAGTGCCTCACCACCCTCAGAGGGAAGAATTTCTTCCAATATCCAAGAGATACAAAATATTCACATACAAAGCAGTGTGCCTACAATTTTAGTTACAGAGCTTTTTAATGCTGGACTGCTTTTTTAACAAAAAAAGCCTTGTGGGAGTCCCAGAAATTCAAAGTATTCAAATAAACAACTGGAAGATGCTAATAACAGAGTATCCACTCCAGTTTCACCCCTGAAATCCTGTCCATGCTCACCTTTATTTGCTTTCTGCTGTCAAATGAGAAAGACTGAAGTGCCTCAGATCCTGGGCCCAAGGCAGCTGTGCTTTTCTATTACATGACAGCCTGGAGAAATGACCCAGAATAGAGCTTTTGAGTAACTGCAACCACAGCTGTGTTAAAGTTATTCAACTGGGGACTCCTTGCATCCCTGTCACGGAAGGGAGGGATTCTCCCCAGGTCAGCTGTAGTGCACTCAAACAAAATATGTACCAATTCAATGATGGAAAGCCTGTGCCATGAAAACCCACTGAAAACCACCTATTATAACCTCCCTCTCACTGCACCAGTATTTCTCTCCTACTCCAAGATTAGGAAACTGGTTGTTCTGAATAGTTAAAAGGATGAGTCCTGTAGCATGCTCTTCATATAGATTCACACATAGATTGTGAAGTAAAAAGAAAGTCAAATATGCTTACAAAATTAAGGTATTGGGCTTTATCATTATGAAATATATAATCTGAATAACAGCTAGGCCATTCTGGTTTTTTCCTCTCTAGTCTAAACTCAGAACAGATTTCACCAACACAGTGGAGAATACAATGTGTTAAAGCAGTAAAACAATGCTAAAGCACCTATGTTGGCTTTGAGACCAAGAGCACTCCAGAAAAGCCTGGTAAGTTCCAAATTCTAACCTGGCCAAGGAGTTAAAAAAACCCCAAAACTATGGAGACACCAACAGACCTTCATGACAAATGAGCATCAGACAGTGTAAACAGTGACTCTTCCAGTCCTTCAGTAAAGTCGTATCACTCAATGCTGAGAATCTCATTCCCAAGTGAATTACAGCCTTGCCTCTAATATGCCTTTTTGAGTAAAGATTGAGAAGGTTTTGACAAAGTTTTATTGACCTATCAGACTACTTTTATTGATGCACAATGTTTTCTGGATGTTAGTCAGAGATCTACTAAGCCATAAAAATATTTTTCCATCATCAGGTCAATACTGCTGGTATGCTTACAAATAAGACCTAAGATAAGATCACTGCAGGAAAACAAGGTTGTGACAACAAAAACACATCGAGGAGAAAAAATCTGGTTTCCAGAGAAAACAAGACAATCAAGCCACATCTTGGATCAAAAAGCTAAAAGCTCCAAGCAGACAGACCACAGTCAAGCATCTATACACTTGGTAACGAGAGGTAACAGAAATACCCTATATGCTACCCTGAGAAAACTTCCCCACACTACTATTTTTTGGGGACAAGCTCGGGTTGAAAAGAAACTCAGTTACAAGCAAAACTGTTCCCTGCTGCCTCCGGTGTTCAGGGAAACAGGCTTTGTATCTTCTGTAAATGACTAGGATAAATAACCATTTCATAGTAACAAGTTTCTCTATTTGAAATAACCCGAAACACTGACTTTGAGTATCTAATCAAGAGGCAGTAATTATTACGTCATAAAGACCACCTTAATCAGAGGTCCAGGGATGACAGAGAGCGAGAGTTCTACACTGATACATTAATTTCTTTTTGTTATGTTCTAAAATGGATAATGTCCTTTGAAATAATTGTTGAGCCAAAAGAAAGAAAACATAGAAAAATATTTTTACTCAAGTTCCTAAGGATAAGCTCCTGTGAACAGCTTCAGGTATTTCCCAAAATTCTGTCAGTTAAAACTGGGCAGTGGAGGCATCCCAAAATCAAAACACACACTCCAGTGAGTTGTGTCAACATGCAACCCCTACACAGTCCTACATAGCAAAACAGAAATTATATATTTTAAGTTAAATACATAGAGGAGAGAGTTTGAATGATGTTTTGAAAACTAACTGTAAGAACACATATTGCAATTGAGAAGTCTAATGAGTATCTTTCATTAATACATTTTCAAAATGGTTTTGAGCCAACTAAAAGAATCAAACACTTGGTTTGATGATTTTTTTTTGTGAAATTGGTTACAACTATGCAATTTGCTTTTAACAAACGTTTTTAGGCAACCTGCCATCACTTATCAACACTATGTTTAATCTCCACATAGCAATCTCTTCCCTCATATTTTAAACCTTTGGGAAAACAAGAAATCTAACACCAAACTCAGTAGTTACTGACCACTTGCAAAATTTGTCTAGTATTCCCTACAACAGCTATTCTACAACCCAACTGCAGTTGAGAAAATATAGAGTGAAAAAGCACAGAGTAAATATATGCCACTTTAATGCACCTATCCTGTGGCTGACCCTGTAATATAAGAAACTAAAAAAGTTTAAAACTGCAGTTCAACAGAAACACAGTTCTTTGCAGATACTGAGGGAATAAGGGTAAGCTCAAGTCTATGCTAAAGCCTCCCAGTAACTCCAGTCTACATTAACTACCTTCTTCTTTTCCTCTTTTTGATTTCACATGGAAGATTTCATGTGTTAGATTACATGTGTTTCCCTGTCAGTAACATCCCTTTGAAAGGTATTCAATTTATCCAAATTATAGATTATTTTCATGAAGTAAGTTCAGTTTTATTTCTGAACTGACACCCTACATTTTTAAATTCACCAGCTCTTTTGAAAAAAGGGATTGTTCTCTATGGTCCTCTATAGCTTATGTACATTCCTATGCTCACCTAAACACTAAGCAATGCTTAAATTTTCAACTATACTGTTGGTGTTTTGAGATCTTTCTGCTTTTGAGCTGTTCTGTCATATTTGGCCTGCCCCAGGCCTAAGGGATCTCAAGCCAGCTATACAGGTACCCCCAGACTCATTACAAAGAGCACACCTGGCCTTCCTAAAACCTATCAGGTAATTCTGAAGAACGATAAAAGCAACTGGGGCAACTGGCTGCTCCTGGATGGATGAGTGTATTCTTCACTGAGTATAACAGCAGCTGGAGGGCAGAGTCCAAAAAGCAGTGGCAAATAAAGTTAAATACAGCAGGACCAGGGCAGTGATCAACCCTCTGCTCTCAGCACTGGAGAGGCTGTACCTCAAATCCTGTGCACAGTTTTGGGCCCTTCACTGCAAGACAGACATTGAGGGGCAGGAGTGTGTCCAGAGAAGGGAATGGAGCTGGGGAAGGGTCTGGAGCACAAGTGTGATGAGGACCAGCTGAGGGAGCTGGGGGGAGAAAAGGAGGCTCAGGGGGGACTTCCTCACTCTCTACAACTCCCTGACAGGAGGGGAAGCCAGGTGGGGGTCAGTCTTGAGGAAACGGCCTCAAGTTGCGCCAAGGACGGTTTAGATTGGATATTAGGAATAATTCCTTCAAGGAAAGGGCTGTCAGGCATTGGAACAGACTGCCCAGGGAAGGGGTGGAGTCACCACCCCTCGAGGGATTTAAAAGTCATGCGTATGTGGCACTTGGGAACATGGTTTAGTGCTGGACTTGGCAGTGTTGGGGGAATGGCTGGACTCAAAGATCTACCAATCCAACCTACAGGATTCCATGATTTAATGCCTCTGGAAAAGTACTGAAGGATACAAAGGCAATGCTTTATTATTTGTCCTCTCAGTGTTTTGCAAAAAGCTTTCTATAAAGCATTAGAATTTCTGCTTCTGCATGAAGCAGCAGGAATCACAGAATACTCTGAGTCAGAAGGGACCCATGAGGATCATCAAGTCCAACTCTTAAGTGAATGGCCCATACGGGGATGGAACCTGCAACCTTGGCATTATCAACACCACGCTCCAACCAACTGAGCTCATCTGTTTGGTGCTCTCCTTGAAAGAGCTGTGCAAAACTAAAGTGTCTGGCAGCACTAAGAAGTCTGTTTCAATACACTCAAGAAACCCCTAAACCAAAACAACCACTATCACTTTTAAGGTATATTAGTGTAAGCACTGCACCCCTCCAGAAATGATCTGGTACCCCACATTAACATACTGGGAAAAGGAAAAAAAGTGTCTGAAGTAAAAGTACACGCAGATGATGTTTTCCACAATTTTACAATCAGTAGTCTTGTATACTTAATAAAAACAAAATCTTACAAATCTAAAAACCAACACAAATCAAAGTTGAAATACTTGATAATAATAAGCTACTATAAAATTGTGGGTTTGGTTACTTACTATCTTCTTTTAAGGAGTTTATATCTTCCCTCACACCTTAGCTTCATTCTCTTTCATTCATTACTTGTTAGTGCACAATACATACCTTTTATTTTCAAGTGCCTTTCAGAGAAATAATTCTGTAAAAGTGAAGCTCAAAATATTTTCCTTTCATTTCACTTTTGAACACTACCACAACTTGCAGTAGCTATAATAATCACGAGCATCTATTAAATATGCAATACTACAAACTAAGATTTCCAATGTTTACAGCTTGAAGGAAGATTAAGTCCTCCCCTCTTGTTGTATAATTTATCACATGCAGCAAAATATGATGAAAACAAAAATCACTTAACTGGCACACTAGAAGCAATCACAGACACAAGTGTATTAAAATGAAATATAGGGCTGGTCAGATTTTCAGTAAAGGTGACATCATTTTTTAGAAGAAGTCAAACTAAAGAAAAAGAACACACAAATAACTCCCCCATAAATTCTAGATTATGTTTTACAACTACTGACTTCGTTTCTTTTTCTTCTTGTTTGTTTGTTTGTTTTTAAGCATAATGACAACAGTTATTTCTCCTACTGTAACTTCCCTCATCTTTTTGCTCCACCTTTGACAGTTCATTTACAACTTCACCAACAACTAATCAGTGAGAACTTAAACCTGCTCTGGAAAAATCTTTCAAGTGGTAGTCTCTTGAATACCATGAAAGAGAAAAACAAAAATAATGACTTCTAAACTGGCAATAAATAACTACAGCTCGAGCCTGACACATGCTCTAATCTCAAAGGATGTTAAATATTAGGAAACACTACCAAAATATTATTCTTCCTGTTTTCCAATAACTTGCCAGGAGAAAAGCTGAGCTATGAGGACAAAAACTCCAACTCCAAAAGGAAGTCAATATATTTACCCAGACAACTAAGAACGTGTAATAAAGAACAAAGGAAACATTTAGAAACAGAAATACATTACTGAAACTGCAAAGCAACATCCTAGAAAGGTCAACAAAAAGCTCACTCAACTAAGAATAAAAGACTCCTGAAATTAAAATAGCAGCCACTAACTTCTACCTGATTTTGTCAAACCCACATTTTGATGGAGAGCTCATGCAGCTTAAGGTCTTCATCCATCACTGAGGGTTCCTAAGGTGTTCATGCAAACATAGGAAAATCCTGTCAATTAAGCACGTCCTCCCTCTCACTTCTCTTCAACCTATTTCTTCCCCCACGGATAAATAATTTCGAGACTATTTTTCTCCCCATTTATTCACATAACATGTACCAAATATATTAGTCACAAAAAGCCTTAACATATGTAATAAATGAGTATTAGTACGTATAATTTATAGTCTTCCACTTACAGCCCTTAGCTGAAATGGGAAAAAGAGTCTAAATTTTAATTCAAATATATCTGACACAAAGGCTTTTTTTCCTAAAGAAAATGGCTGGCTCTGCATGCAGCATTTTAACAGGACAAAACAAATGAGACTGCTTCTTTCCTTGTGAGAACTCAAAGGCAACCTTACCAATTCACTTAGGAGCAAGGAAATTAAAAATTATCATCATCACTATCACCTACAGTGAGTAATTTATCATTCTTGCTCTTCAGTAGTATCATGTTCCAGCAGTGAGTGGCTACAACAAATACAATTAGACAGCTGGCCACAGAAGTGGGAGATAATGTGCTTTTGATGGAGTTTATCCAAGCATGGAGATGGAATGTTTGTCGTCCACGCAGCAGAGTTGCTGCGTTTTTATCACAGGGGAAAGAAATCCCTGGCTATTAAAACCCAATAATTTTGTGTTTTAAAGATTAAGAATCTGGAGCTCACCGCAGAGGAGGCTACAGATAATAAATGAGAAGGAGAAATCCTGCTTTGTAACATGGTGGAGTAGTATTTCCTTTACTCAGAAATCAGGCATTCAAGGTGTGTTTAACTGTGGTACTCAAATCCAGATTTCCAACTTCTAGCTAAAAAAATTAGCTAATGTGAGAACCAAAGACTCCTATGCTAATACTTATTGTTGGCTCCGAAGTGGATGACTGGACGTGAAGAAATGAAACCATCTTAACATTTAAGAAGAATTTAGTCAGAATAATTTTCTCTAGTCACCTTAACTTCCATTTCCTTCCTGAAGGTTTTAATACATCAGTCACGTCCTCTGGTTCATTATCCTTCTTTCACCCCCTTCCTCCCTCCCACTTTTTATACACATCCCCTGCTCTTTGACAACATCTCCTGGGAGCAATGAAGAGATACTGCCATTTTCCTCTCAGGGGATATTGTTATTCAGCTAGGAAAGATCAACCTCGATGGACTCACAGGGGAAATGCTCACAAACAAAAGAGAAAGTTTGTCAATTGATTTCTATACTGAGGGTAATCACCATTATATTTTATCTCAAAAGCTCACACAGTGATCAACTTGGAATACAATTAATGGAGTATTTTTCTAGCAGCATCTACTGACTGATATAAGCCAGATGTCTCATTAAAATCAGCAGTGACAAACCTTAGCTCTTTACCAGCAAAATGCACTTTTGCAGCCTAATTAAATTTTTTTTTGGCCATTATGTTTGTAAGACTGAAATCAAGCCAGTTTGCAAAAAAGTGCTTTGGAATGTTTTCATATGATTCCATGCAACTGTTACATGCTTTGAAAATCTTCAATCTTTGAAAGCTAATACTGATAAATAAAATTAATGCTGGAAGATACTGCTTTGTGGCAAACCATGCCAGGAATAAAGGAAAAATTAACAGAAACAATATGTACTTTGAAAAAAGCCATAACTAAACCCCCCCATAACTTTTGAAAGACTGAGTATCAGCCACAAGGTCATATTTAAAATACTCTTTTTTGCTCAATCATTTCATATTTTTCAAGTTCATTATGATTTTTTTTCTTGGAGACTTGATAATTTCTTGAACATCTGGAATAAAAAGCTATTTAGAGTCTTAAGCATTTTTAAGGATATGACTCAATACATTGCAGGATCATCTGCAATACACTCAAGATGCACCTACAGCAAGACATGAGGCTGATCTCTTAGAAGCACAACTTAATACTCTGATAGGTCCTTTTTTTGGTGATACAAAAGTATGAGAGTAATTTCAAATAATTTATAGGTGGGAGGACAGATAGATCAATTTCACACAAGCTCATCTCACTGTCTGGGCTTCATGTCCTCACGACCAGAAAAAGTCAGCCTATTGTCTACTGAGAAAGAGCCAAGGACAGATTTTAGAGGAATTTAACATTTTTTTTACATATGCAGGTAATGATAGGACAAGGGGGTTTTAAACTAAAAGAGGAGAGATTTAGATTAGGTATTAGGAAAAAATTCTTACTGTGAGGGTGGTGAGGCCCTGGCACAGGTTGCCCAGAAAAGCTGTGGATGCCCCATCCCTGGAAGTGTCCAAGGCCAGGTTGGATGGGGCTCTGAGCAACCTGATCCAGTGGGTGGCATCCCTGCCCATGGCAGGGAGGTTGGAACAAGATGACCTTTTCAGTCCCTTCCAACCCAAACCATTCTGTGATTTTGCCACAGAAATGTGAAGTGCAGGCTCTCCTGCCTGAGTGATCCTGGGGGTGTTCCAAGTCATAGTCAGAGCAAATGTGACAATGAGCTGGTAAAAAAATCTGCATTACGGTTCTGATTCCTGCCAGCTTTTACAACTTACTGTCCTGTTACCATAGCCCTGCACACAGGTTGATGGGAGGAAGCCACAGACACTTCTGTGGCTATTGCCTCCAGGGCTGTCAGCTCAAAGTTCCGCTCTGAAACCATTATGTTACATACTCCAACTAGAAGACCCCGTAACTCTTTTCTCTGAGTACTTGCTAAATTACTTCCCATCAGTGCAAAGCTGCTGCAAAAACAAGTTCAGCAACAGCAACCCTGCATTCATTCTGTGTTGCTGACACATTTCAACGTAAGAATGTCTACCTTATGCTGATCTGCAATAGGATCCCCAGAAGAATTAACAGATCAATGTGCACCCAAGTTTTCCACTTGTTTGGTTTTTAAAGACAGATTACTCCACAGAGAGTTCTGGTTCTCATGGTAACACTGGTCTGATATTAGTTTTGCTGTTGATGGCAACAATGAATAAGACAACCAAACCTGTTTCCACACTTCTGTGGCTGAGAAAAAGCTGCTTTGAAATGAACTTTAGGTTGTGAGTTTAAAAAACCCAGATATATACAAGTATATAAGGATGGATTTCCAAATTGCCATTTTTGTGGAATATTTTATTGTAAATAAAACAAAAATATTTTAAAATGTTTATATTTAAAAAACCAAACAAACCTGCAGAAATCATAAGAGACAAGTACAGAACCATAGAATTGTGGGGAAATATAAGCAACTTTCTCTTTTTGTGCAGAAAATGAAAAGCCAGTAGAAAAACAAAACACTTAAGCAAACAAGAAAAACATTAAATATTATTTTTCAAAGGACAAATTGCAATCTTAAAGCATGTCCTCAAAAATTCTCAACATAAATAATGGACTTTTATTGTTCATTTACTGCAAGGTTAGGCAGCCTGATATGATGGATGAACTGTCAACTCTCAACTAAACTTCTACAATCTATCATAGAAAGACTGGAAATTTCACTCAAAGTGTCAATAAACCTAAATGATGAAGTGCAAAATACTTTACAGCATTCTGATCATTTTTTAGAACCTGCATTTGCTGTAAAATTTCAGAAACACTGCTCTTCCCCCACTTCCCTCCCCTTCTCCCTGGAAGTCATAAAATGCAGGTATACATCTTGATTTATAAGTCAATGATACCACAGAATCACAGAAGAGAAGTGAAGTTTCTGTAAGAGTGTGGTTCTGGGGAAAACAGTATTTATAAAATAAGCTATTTTACTTTAGCCAAACATCAAAGATGGCCAAGATTTTGTGAAGATTTCTGTTGAATCGGTTATTTAAATGTGGCCATATTAAGAAAATTAAACCAGGGCTGCAGTGGAGCTTGATCTCAAGTCAAATCTGACCCTGCCTTGAGGTAACTAGAATTATCCTATGATTTGATGACAACTAAAAACAGGAGGGTTTTTTTTTTTGTGTATGCACAATAAAAACACGCAGATTTCCATTTAATAAAACCCAAGATGTTACTGTGTCTTTACTTAATTTGGTGATAATTGACAAATAAATATGAAGTATTTGTATGCATCTGCTAATTCAAAATTATAACAATGATTTTAACTATATACAGGGGAAAATTTCACTTTATGACAGCAACAAACTCTTACGCAGGCTCTTAGCAGAAACACTGGCAAATGCAGCAGCATGGACTAACACCTAGACTCATCCAAATAGGAATTACTTTGATGTAGGCATCCAAGATTTTGTTATCAGTTTAAGTGGTTTACATCATACAGAAACATATTCATTGTGTGTGTATCAGATGAAGTCTGTATCTCTTCTTATACATGTGCAAAAGCCAAATAAACCACTTCAGGTAGACTTAATCACAGTATATTAAATATTAGCTAACAATCACCATTTTAGGCTGGTAATTGAGATGTGACTTAAATCTAAGCATGAAACTCCAGTAAGAGTTCCAGAATACACTAGACTGTAAGAAGTTTAGTTTTTACTACAGATCTCAGAGCCTAATGCAAACTTTTGTCAAATTTGACGAGGATATTTTAATAAATTGCAGAAAGCATTTATAATCTGTACTGAATATAAAAGCAAATTACTGAGACAATAAAACTCTATAAAAATTAGGCCATCCTGCCTTTGCTTATAATGTAGTGTTTAAAAACTCAGTGCATTACTTAGCCAAGCTAACACCAGACTTTGTCATCTGTACCTCATCTTTATCCCAACTGTCCTGCCTAATGGCAACACCACAAAAATCCTTCCACCAAAAGAAGCAAGTTGTGCACCATAACTAAGTCAAGTCATAAAGGTTTCCTCACAGAGGCATCAATCTAAACACTTTTAAATGTTCATGTTGGAATACCTAATTTATTTTTAGCTTTAAACACATTCCTAACATCTTTGTTTCAGAAGTCACTCACACCCTCCCAATGAAGTATGTTAAATAAAAATATTTAGGTATCTTCCCTGACTCGTACTTCAAAAATGGAACACAAAATACACAACACAAATTGCATGAGCCCTTGAAGAGGGCCATGTTTCATTAATCAAAAAAAATCAGTGTTTCTCTGTTTTCTCATAACTACCAGATACTGAATGATGAAGAAATGTCATAGAATGAATGTGTATTTATGGGAATTCATACTGAACAAGGTAGGCACAACTTCAAAGAAGTGTTTGAAATATGCCCTAGTACGGAGTTTTCATTTAATTCTAAAGCTCAGATTGAAAACTTTCTTTCTTTTCTTTCTTTTCACACTGACTAGTGTCTGATAGACAAAAACTCAATTGAGTGATATCACACTCAAGTTTCCTGAGATTCTTCACTCTATTTAATGCAGCATAATCTGTAAAACTAAGATGAGTAGTTTGTGCTCACTGTAATTACAACTCCCCTCCAACCGAATTCCACAGCCTTTCTAGAATTAGTGTTCTGTTGAACTAAGTCACAATCATTTACATAAAATGCAAACACTAACTTGCATACAATAAATAAAAAATATATAGTAAAAACCTTGGTTATCAGATTCAGATTCTAATGCTGTATTTGTTCCCCCCAGCTTTCACATCCAAAGTTCATGAACCTTCCTGTTGGAGAAGCTCTCTTTGCCATATGAACTGCTGGGTGTTTAACACACTAGCTATAATCTACACCTTTCCCATTTCTACTTTGTTTTTCACATTTTTACTAAACTCAGAAAAGCTCTTCTGAGAGCAGTGACTGCATCATTCTTGAGCACAGGAGAAACAACATGTCTGAATAGAAAACTTGTACTTCAGAAAATGGGCTAGAGAACAAAACAGAATGATTCTAATGCTACAGCTCCTTACCCTTCCCTCTCCTCATCCACCTCTATTATCCTGTAACAAAATTACTGGAGTTTTATATCCATCTCTCTTTACAGAAAGGGCTTATTTGACACCTCTATACTGCAGAAATGAATGTTTCAAGGCAAGGACCGATGATAAATGAAGCATAATTAGTGCATTGTGTCTCAGTCCAGTGCAATACTGACCATATATGAAGAAACTAAAATTGTCTTACCGTGCACTTTGTGCTCATTGTAATGCTCAGGGTGAAATCTGAAGAGAATTCCAAGTCTGGAGAGGATGCAGTATTACAGTCGATATGCTGTCAAAAAGAATAATAAAATTCTGTCAGTAACAGTGATTAATGTCAATTAAGATCTCCCTTTGGAGTTTGGTTGTTCAGTCGCTCCCGCAATAGGACAACTTTTATAGGGCAATACTAATTCAGCTCTCCAAAAATGGGAGAGACTTAAAAACCATCTAATTCCATGTGACAAAATACCTCTAACTCCTTTTCCTCACATGCCCAAATAACCAGACACTGACTAGTAGTGGTATGAAACTAGACACAGTAGCTCATTCTGTTCAGGGAAGTTGCTCCTTGGTGACAGCTACCCATTGTTGAGTGTAAGTAGCTTCCACAGGCACTTTATCTGTTTTACCCCTTGTTCCTGCAGTCTCATAGTGAACCACAGTATGACACTGATATGGGTTAAAGCTGGCCTTTTTCAATTTCCCAGACTGGTTTTGTATTGATCATAGAATAACTCAGGTTGAAAGGGACCTTAGGAGATCACTAAGTCCACTGCCCTGCTCAAAACAGGGTTAAGCTACAGCAGGTTGCTCAGGACCATGTCCAAACAGCTTCTGAAAATCTCCAAGGATAGAGACTCAGCAACATCTCTGGGCATGCTGTACCACTGCTCAAATGTCCTCACAGTAAAAGTGTTTCCTAATCTTTAAAGGCAACTGCCTGGAGATCAATCTGTGCCCACTGCTTCTTGTCCTGCCCCTGAGCACTGCTGCAATGAGTCTGAGTCTGGCTCCACCTCCCGTATTCACCACCACCATCAGGAATTTACACACATTGGTAAGATCTCCCATGAGTCTTCACACAAAACAATCCCAGCTCTTTCCACCTCCCCCCATATCAGAGATGCTCCAGCCCCTTCACCACCTTTGCAGTCTTCGGACTCACTCCAGGACAGTCACCTCACTCTTGCATTGGGGAACCCGGGGTTGGACACAACACTACAGAATTCACCTCTCTGGGGTACAGCCAGCTTCCTGGGGTGCAAGAGAAGATGTATCTCTCTTGAGCTGCTGGTCCTAAGTCTTCTTCCTAACGCAGCCTAGGAGGCTGCTGGTTGTTGCCTTTGCCACAAAGGTGTGTTTTGCTGGCTCATGGTCCACTTGATGTTAACCCAAATTCCTCTCTGCAAAGCTGCTTTCCAGCCAGTAGGCCCCCAGCCTCTGCTGGGGTTATTCTTCCTTCCCCTCTGCAGGATTTTGCACTGCACAAATTGCAACTTTCATTTCGATAGTATAATTTTTTACTTTTATATCTATCCAAAATCAGAGCTTTCATAGAAGAATAAGCTTCAGTTTTCAGCTGTTCATAACAATTCCACCAGATCTTTTCTCTGTTCTTTAGTTTACATACTCAGTTAAAAATGCTTTATCCAAAAATATCATATACTGCTAAAGCTAAAAGCATATATGTAGGCAATCCAGGAGACTCCTGGAATGCATGGGGGATAACTTCCTGAGCCAAAAAACAGACAGCCCTATCAGAGGGAATGTGATACTGATGGTCACCAACGTAGGCAAACTAACTGGGAACATCAAGATTGGAGGCAGCCTGGGCTGCAGTGATCATGCACTGGTGGAATATGCAGTCCTAAGGGATATGGGTCAGGTAAGGGGTAAAGTTAAGCCCCAAACTTTAGGAAAGGGAGTGCTCAGAGCTGGCATGTATTTAAGGAAGTCTCCCATAGTGCACAAGAGCTGGTAATCCCCAAGAGCAAGAAACTGAGTTCACCCTCAGTAAGCTGAGCGGTGCAGGTGACACACCTGGAGGACAGGTGTGCCCAGAGGGGCCTGGACAAGCTACAAAATTGGGCCTCTCATGAGGTTTAACAAGACCAAGTGCAAAGTGCTGCACCTGAGGGTGGTGAGGCCCTGGCACAGGTTGCCCAGAGAAGCTGTGGCTGCCCCATCCCCGGAAGTGTCCAAGGCCAGGTTGAATGGGGCTCTGAGCAACCTGGGATAGTGGAAGGTGTCCCTGCCCATGGCAGGGAGGTTGGAACTGGATGAGCTTTAATCCAAAGCTTTCTATGATTCTTCACGCTGCCTCATCTTTCTTAGGGAATGTTTTGCTTCCAGAAAAGTTACTTTATGAACTATATAAAACAAGCAGCACCTGATCTGAACAAACACACCAAAGTATCTTCTGCAATAATCATAATGATAAATTGGAACATTTTTAAACTTACCCTACAAAATATAGTCCATTTGTTCTGTGGAATGGCTATTGATTCAAACAATTTACCTATAATGCCGCTGTTGCTCAACTCATCAATTTTACTACTTTGCATTGAAACTCCAGCAAATGAGCACATGCATTGATTTTGAGTTATTTTAAAAACCATGATGGCTAATGAGAACAAATGAGCATAAAGCCATTAAGCACAACAGTTATGCTACAGGCTGCATGATGATAAAATTTGCTAAGCCCATACCTCTGAGCTGGACAGTGACTTCTCATGAACAGCATATGTATTACAAAGAGACATGTGTGCACTATTATTAGTAAAGCATTTTGCTTCTGAAATGACCATGGCTTATAAACTGCATTGGACATATTTAACTTCAGTTACTGTTATCAACACTCTTCAGGTTGATATGTTGTTTTATTTGCTTGCCTAACAAACTGATCACTCACTCATTGCACCACCAAACCTGTCAAATGGCAAACAGTTACTACTTAGATTCTCGACCTCAGTACCTTTGTTTCATGCACGCTCATTCACTAAGGCTGGAAATTACCTTCCCTATAATGACAGGACTATAAAGTGTATTTCAACAACTGAGTTGATCACACTGATCTCTCCTTACACTCAAGGAACAAAGACACTTGTAAGCCTCAAATGACAACTTATTATAGATGTGCTTAGGAATTTTATTTCACTGACTCTGGAAGGAGTCTAGTCAACAAGCTCAGACAATATGTACAACACATCTGTAATGATTCCCTCATCTATGAACAAAAGAATCCTGAAGTAAAACTCGAAAAAAGAAACTAGAGGTGCACAAGATCACCAAAGTAGTGATTAAAGTTAAAGAAATCTCAGTCTCAGCACTTCCTTTATTTGAATACCCAGTTTAAAAAACGAAATACCTTTAAATCTTCTCTGTAATAAAAACATAGACAAGAAAAGCTTAAGTAACTTGCACGTGGATATACTTACAACTAAGCTGCACCTCCCCTGTTACAATACATTTAAACAGAAATTACCTCCTTACTAAACAGGTAATTCCCACTGAGGGCAGTAATATTACTGCTTTGAGTGCTTTACAGTAGAAAAGTAACTATATGAACAATAATTAGAATACCATTGTGGCAAAACGTTCTTGGTCTAGAACAGCCCTTCTCTCAATTGATCTGAGCTGTTCAAACTATTACTAATCACAAAGTTCACCACAAGTTCAAACTAGTCAGCGCTCTGGAACATGTAGATGTTCTCTTATATGAATCGCTACCAACTTTGCTGCTATTCCTCATCATAACACTGCCATTACAAGAGACAGGACAGAAAAGCAGGCATAAGTAATTCAGGAAGTACTGTAGGAAGTACTGCTTTTTCAGCCCTGGTTATTTATCTGGATGAAGCTTTGGGTGATAGTGAGTGATGGTCCAAAGGACCTGTAACACCAGTTATCTTAACACAGAAATAGATAAGAAGCCCCTTTGCTCAGTACACTGAGTGAAGAGGGAAGCAAAGTAAAAGAAGAGACTATATTACAGTTTACATTCCAGTTCCACAACTTGTAACCTACTAAAATGCAAGTTAATTTGGGGTTGGATAGAAAAAAACATCAGACAGAACAACTTAAATATGAGAAGACTACTAAAAGCTCAAAGTTGGTAAAAAAAAAGCAATTGATACAAATCTTCAAGTCTTAACAGCAAGAACCTTATTGCATTTGTATCATTTTGAAGATGCTGAAGTTTGTATGTGCCACCTGTATTTTTCCCCCCTCCCCCATAAACCAAGGAAACTTCTAATCTGACTACTATTCATTAAGTAGTATGGTACCTTAATGACACTGGCTGAAGATATCAGTGTATTTGGATCCAGCACCTCAACAACAGCTTCTGGAATTACAGCTTTCTTCATACAAGACATGTCGAAGCCATATACATCTTCCCAGAAAAGTAGCTTGTCCACATGTTTCTTCATATCCCCAACAGCTACCAGACTAATGGTGCAAATGTCAGGATAAACTGTAACAGAAAGAGAGTAGTGAAATTTTATTTTAGACACACATAAAGAGGACTTTTTTTTTCTTTTATAAGTGATTAACATCTTTAAAGAACAAACATAATAAATTTTTTTAGCTCTTGGACAAGACACTTTTTCTGCTACTTCACTTTGGAGAGTTCCATTAGTCCTCAGAGGAGACTAGACACAAAAATTTAATAATATTTCCTATTCATGACAAAACATCTTTGTAGTTGAAACCTTACTGCAAGGAAATGATTGGAAACTTGATGTCTGAAGAAAATAATTTGGAACATCCTATTCTGGCTTCTATACAGAGACTGATCTAAAATATATTTAATAACTGTAGGCAGACACTCAAAAGGAAAATTCAGGTGAGGGCTTTGCAATAACAAGAAACCTCTTTGAAAAGACCTTACTTCCAGAAAAGAGTAAATATTCTTACTCAAGAGTTTTATTCCTTTTTGTTATCAGCTCTAGCTGACACTTGCCTTACAGCCCAAAAAATTATTTCTGGGTATTGGAAAAGAATAATCACTTTTCTGTCTGCACCTCAAGTGTAGGAAGTGAACCAACAGACAGCAGAGAACCTCATCAACTCCCTCCCTCCCACTTTTAGGATAACAACTATCATTCTTACACTATCATTCTTCACATTTGTGCCTTCCTTTCTCCCAAGAATATCTTCAGAGCAGGTAACTATTTACAGCTTTTCCAAACAGTAGTGGAAGACTGACATTTGCCTTTTCAACAGCTGCCAAAAAAGTCAGTCAACGTCTTGGCAATCTCAAATGATTGGAAAACCCACAAAGAAGAGCTGCTATGAACATGGCTGTCTACAGTGCTATCAAATAATAAAAGAAACTCAATTTATATTTAGCAAGGCTTCTTTTCACAAAGACATTCCCATGGTTTTTTTCTTAAGAGTATTAAAGCCTCTGAAGCCACATACATTGAATTCTTGATCTGGTTTCAGAGCAAAACGCCTGCTAATAAACACCTTATTTTATTTTTTTTATTAATACATGAATGTGGCAGTGTTAATAACACTGAAGCTAAGTTTCTCTTTTCCTCCCCAAAATCTGGTGAACTGTAAAATTAATTTTGTCTTCTCTTCTGTTTAAAATTATAGCTTAGCAAAATGGATATGGAGACGTCATTGGTATGGCATGGTAAGTCAGAAAAGCAGTACCTCCTGCCCTGTAAAATGCTGAAGATAGAAATAACAAATTGAAATAAGACCTTTCATATAGCCAGAGTAGTTGTAGCCTAAACAAAATAAATCTTATAAATATTAATGATAGAGAATAGTTTTTTTTAAAGAAGCTTTTTTTTTGTTACATAAAGACATGAAAGTAAGCACACTGTCATCTTTCTCACTTTCTGACTGTTTAAAACAGAATGAATAAATATCAGTAAGCTTCAGTTGGAATCCTATTGGTAGGCTATTATCACCCCTACTTTGCAACTGAGGAACCCTGAGGAGGTTTCTCCAGGAACAGCCTACAATTAACTCAGCAGTAAAAAAGGCAGTTTGATGAGAATCCAAACAGGAAGGCATTCCAACTGCCTTGTCTGAAACAAATCCCTTGGTTCCAGCACACCTGACAGCTGTCACACCAGCACAAAACATCAACATCTGGTGGTAGGAGTATTTGCAGGGAGATTCTGGAGCCATCAATAAGGGATGTCTAGTTCTCAAAGCTTTCATGCTGCTGTTCACTGGTGTAACAACTGCATCACATCACACTTGGCTTTACCTCACAGCATTTCAAACCTTCAAGAACCACCACTGATGCTCCAAAAATTAAAAGACAGTGTGACACAGACAACAAAAGCAAATGACAACAGCCTTTGAGGGACTATTTTTCAGGGAAATAGTAGGATGCAATGGTATGGTGAGAAGAGAGATGAAAAGACTGGCAATCCCTATTTACAGAAGACACATGCTAGAAACAGTGCAACAAAAATGAAAACTACAGTAACAACTGATCAAATACTTTATGATCTTCCTTTCTCAGACTAGCCCTAATTTCTGGGACATTCTGTAAACAGAAAAGAAGTTTATCAACCTCTATCAAGCATGAAATATTTGAACTGGATCATAATCAGTTTATATTAAATCTCTTTGTTCACACAGCAAATCCTTAAATCAGCAGTGGAGCTCATAATCGATTGTACAAAGTGCACAAGAACAAGGACAAATGTAAACACTAAATGCTCCAATCTAATCTGCATTTTTTACTTTAGTCTATTAATAGCAACAAAAGTAGACAATGTCTGTTCAGACTTCACAAAAAGAAACCTGTGTTCCACCAACAGAGCTCAGGTAAAGACTGCAGTGATACATTAACTTCTGAATTTACAACCCCACTCACATCCAGAAGCATATGCTATACTGAGGTTTGACTGGAAATGTAAGCAGTGTTATCTAAAATCAGCCTAAATCATCAAAATACTGTAGAGTTTTGTAAATGTTTAAAAGCATCTGCATAAAATTGCATTTGCCATTTCACCACTATCCTCAATTCCCTTGGAAATCCTCTGCTCCTTCTGCAGCCCTGTAACACTTCCCTGTGCAATCCTGACAGACTTGCCATTTTTTTTTCCCTCATTCAGCCTTTAATTTAATAATTATTCCTCCTTGCAGGTGAAATGAGCAAAATGCTGATTGGACAGAAGCACACACTCCTCAGAGCTCTCCCAGATTCATCGCTTTGACCATCTGTGTCCTTCTCGACTCGGTGCCCACAACTCATCCGTCACCAGGAACAGCTCACGTGGTGAGCAGGATATGATGGGAAATCCTTTATCCCTCAGCAATGCCTCAGAAACTTCAGGACGCTGAAGGGTAAGGCAGCAACGCTCCAGATACACGGAAATAACTGTGTGAATACCACCATCGTTTTGATGTGAACAGGTAAACAATATTATGTTTTGAATGACACCTTCCTTGCCCATGTCACCCCTCACCAATGTGAGCTGAAATCAAGCATGTGAAAAATCCTATACTCCAACAACAGCTCTAAAGAACAAACAGATGGGTCCTGGGCAGCAAAAATTTTGTTCCCAAATAAAGCTATTAAATACTGTACACATTACCCTAGACAGTTTGGCATAATCCACTTCAGCATGCCAGTAGGCTAAATTGAAGTAATGACGATATGACTGACTGAACACAAATCTAGAAATTTGGCCTCTACTCTCAGCTCAATCACTGAGAGATCTGGCCAAGTCACAGCTGCTTCTGTTGCTTTTTTCAGCTTTCAAACCTCTGTAAATAACGATCTTGGGCTAATAGCACCAAGTGGCTTAAAACAAAATTAAGCAGATTTAGAAGTTCTTCTGGTGAGACTTCACCTCAGAGTGAGCTCTTAGTTTTGGTTCATCTGAATTTGCATGTGCCCACAGTTCTGCTGCTATTCATCTCCACTGCAGGAGAGTCTGTGTTGCTAAGCTGATTGTTGAGCAGCTTTCTCACAAATCCTGGACACAGCCGTTGACCTGCTAGACCTGCTGGCAGCAGAGCAATAATTGCAAGCACCTTAATGAAACAGTGTTAACGAAAATTAAAATCTGGCCTTACCAATCAGCGCCTGTACAACACTGTGTGCTTTGTGAAGAGTCAAAGAAGGGCCCAAGACCATTCTCAGACCACAAAGGATAACAAAGGAATCTTTGGGAGTCACAAACCAATAGCAAACTTACCATCAATACAGTTTAAACACAGGTAAAAAAATTCTGGCCCTTTTCAGAAGGCTTTGGAAGTAGTAGCTAAATACAAAATGATTCCTTATGATTTTAGGGAATGTCCTTGAATTTAATTCTGTCACAATGTAAAATTATCAGCATGTATCTATACAGACCACTCAATGTGTTCCTGATCTGGCTGGACTATTCTACATTACTGAAAACAAAAAAAGCTCTTACTCTGTCATGTTGTTCAAGTGGCTACTAAATATTCTAACGCATCTCTTGTCTGTATATTCAGCTTTGTGACCAAATGTTGAACAGCTGCACAAACTCCCTTTTTTCGGCTCCACTCTATAGTGTACAAAAGCTCACTGCAATCAAAGGGAAGCAAGCCCTGCAGCAAGCCCTGTGACACAGTCATTAATCCAATCATTAAGTCAGTGTAGTGAAACTATGTGCATGGTTAGCACAAAGGGGGAAAAAACCCCCAGACTGATGACTACGATTGAAAAGGTCAATATGAAATACAATACTGACAAAGGAATTAAGCACAAGGAATAAAGCACGTGCAGAACTCGTGCAGAAAACTGCAGCACACGAGGAATTAATATTTACTGACACTTAAAGAGTGCTTCAGATGACACTGTCTAAGTTACTTAAATGGGTAAAAGAACACTACTTCAAAATAAACCCTTTTGTCACAGCCTTACCCTCCAACTATAAAGAAAAAGAGCACATTACCACCAGGATAAACACGCTGAACTGAAACAGTCTAATTCCACTAGTTATTTCATGTGGTCTCTTGTGTTTGAAACTGTGTCCTCCTCCACAACGTTCCTCTCCAGAGAAACACCCTATTGATTTTTTCTCTAATCCATAGTAGCTTACTCAAACAGTATCACATCCTACAGGATGGTACTTATTTTCCTCCGGTCACAGTTATGCAGAAACTGGGATTTCGGGAGTGGAAAACAAATGCCCACACGTGTGGGAAGAATTTGGGAGGAAAAAATTAGACTGTACTTAAGAACAAATAAGCCTGTCTATTCTTAAAAACACCATTAACTTGAGACCTTGATACCCCATCTATTGTTCTTCTATTACCCATACAGTAAATTAATGCCTTGAAGCTCATATTAATGAAAACATTTTTCATTGAGACTGGCAACTTTCTCATCCATGCATAGCTTACTCTAAGACTCTGAGTTCATTTAGCTTCTCCCCAGAGCTAAATTTATTAAAAGAACTGAGCACCAACCTGAGCCTCCCTCTGTCAGGTACTTGTCCTTTGCATAGATGACAGAATCCAGCATTGACTCAAAGAGAAGGAAATAACCCTGTTTATAGAAGAAGGGAAAGAATTTAGAAATCATTATACTTCCTATGCAGCCTTTTTAATGATTCTACAGATAGATTTTATCAACACATTTTAAGAACTTTATATGCCCATTTGCCTCAAGAAGAGCCAGCACCTGGTGAGTTTCTCAACAGCAGCGTTGTCACTTCAATCTTCAGTTATATAAAGTATCATACCTGTAGTTTGGGATTAATTAGAGATGTAGCACACACTAAATTAATAAACTATAGACAATACATATCCAATCTACACCAATATTTACCGGAGAAGAGTCCTACAACATCAAAAGAAATCAAATTCAACTCCAACCAAGTGAAAAGCTGCATGTATTGATTTTTTAGTAATAACTGGGAGGTTCAAAAAAAAAAAAATCCCTTTTAGTAACACTAAAACTTATTGTCAGACAAACACCAAATGCATCTTTGCTACTTCATATTTGCAACCTTGTGGTGCCCTCCTGTATCACCCTGGGCAATGCTCACTAAGGCAGGTGGAAATAAATCGTGTACCAAAGACATTGGTTCCCTGGGTGTTCGACATCATTTAGCAGCATCTGGACTTACAAAAATTTCCAGGATAAAAATGGTTAGAACTAGATTTGCACAGGGTTTTTTTGTGTTGGGATTAATTTTCTGGCAGGTTAATCATACTGCTACTGGTGTTTAGAATAACTCATTGTAAGCTTGAGTGAGTCATTTTCTGAAACAGAAAAACGTTCCTTAAACATTTGAGACATTAAAAAATCCACATGGCAGTATTAAGTAAAATTAGCATTTTATAGAAAATATCCAGTTTCTCAACTACTTTTAAATAAACTGCAGACTTATGAGATATACAGCCCTTTGTTTCCCAACAGATTTACTGATTTTATACCCTTCCTGTCTTCCAAGTTTGACTATGATCCTTATTCTTAACTCAGTACTGTAAACATATTTCACCTACATCATTACAACATCAAATCAATTAAGACAAATACCAACACAGGTTTTGAATTTTCACTTAACATCCTAATTCTCATTTTGCTTAAAACACAGATTAGCCATATGGCTTGATCAGGAAAGAACAAAATGGACAACTGAAGTCCAGATTTTAGACCTGCAGTCCTACAAGCCTAATCAGCAGTAACCTAACAAAGGAAAGCTAAGAAATTGCACCAGGGAATTTTGGATTGGATATTAGGGAAAATTTCTCCACTGAAAGGATTGTTAAGCACTGGAACAGGCTGCCCAGGGCAGTGGTGGAGTCACCATCCCTGGAGGTATTTAAAAGACAAGTAGATGTGGCACTTGGGGACATGGTTAGTGATGGGCTTGGCAGCGCCAAGTTAATGGCTGGAGACTCAATGATCTCAGAGATCTTTTCCAACCTAAACAATTCTAAGATATTTTCCTTCATTTTTCCTACCCTCTCATATTTGTGCAGTTATTTTTTTGAATTTATTTTTTATTTTTGAAGTCATCATCACACACTACTGAAGACAGACAGCACTTCATGAAACTGCACTGCTAAGACCACCAAATTTACTTCAAGTTTGTGCCACCTTGGATGTTAATTTTGCCTAAGACTCTTAGAACAAAAAATGCTGCAAGTTTAGAATTGCACATAAACGTCACTACCTGCAGCCTTCAGGATCAAAAACAAAACTAGAAAACCCAGAAACTTGACATATTTGTATTCAACAAGAATATAGTGTGAAAATAATGGCCGTGTCCTCTTCTCAAACCATTTCTTGTGGTAACAGGGCAGAGCTCCACTGGAAGTTTTTCTTCCAAATGTTCTTCCACTGTACTGCCCAACTTCTGTAAGTCCTTAGAATAAGTCTCAGAACGAAGACTATTGCATTGTGAGTAAGAGGATTGTTAGTAAGCTTTGCTGAACAGCTGAAAAGGTCAGGAGCTTACCCTGCACCAGGCAGAGATTATTTGATACCTACAGCAAGCCAAAAGCACAGAATTGGAACCACAGTTTTTATAGTATTACTCTTACAGTTTTAAAAATAGAATATGTTTAGATAGGAAGAATTATTTCTGGATGCCTTTAACTGAAAATTAGTTGTTTTCACTGTATTTTAAGTGTAACCTCTAGGACATACATTAAGACTAGTTAACAGCAAGAGTCAGTCACATTTTTATGGATCAGCTCTTCACTTCCTCCTTTCTGCCCATCACCTATGTCTGCCAAGCAAGAGCAAGAAGCACAGTTGGAAGACACCACTCCTCATGAGAAACACAGAGAAATTCTCATCATCCTTTCCCTGACCTTTCCACCCTGGCACTGTTGGTTCTCCCCCAACTCCCAGTTCTATCGTCCCCTGAACTCATTACAGCCTTCCTGCAAGTTACATAAACCATCAACGGTAGTGAATCAAGTCATTTATTACTTATCCCAAAGCACTGTGCTCAGTGTGCTGTGCTCCTCCATAGTGTAATCTGGAATGTAATTTCACAGGCTGCTGCCCCACCTGTAGGGGTGCTCCTGGAAAACGAATTATACCTGATGTCCTTTCCCTGTGATGCTGTGGGGGCACTACTGCTGCCACCCCAATAATGCTCAGGGGTTTGCTTTTTCTTAAGCATGTATTAATATTCTAAAAATTAATTACTGCAAAGAGATCTCCAGGATACAAATCTGAGAGCTGCAAATTATTAGTATGATTTTGATAGTGGCTAAACTAAGGCACATAAAAGGTGACACTTTCTCTGTTAAGACAAGCTGAATACACAGAACATCTTAAATGTTATGCTGTCATAATGTGCATTTTCTACTAAAAAGCTGGCCATTTCCTTCTCAAAGTGAACATAAAGTTTCTTATTTTTTATAATTTGCAAAGCTGAAATGAAATGTTCTCCAGATAACAACAAATCCCCATATAAACAGATCTGGACAGGAACAGAAACACACAGCACCGTGGAGTAACCCCTGCCCTACCGCATGTCTGCCCAAGACACCCATCAAAAATGCTTGAGCCCACTAGCATATCTGAATCCAGAGGAATGTATTGCTACATTTCTTATATATCCTTTGTATCTGTATTGTGTGTTCATAACAGAATTATAAAAGGCTCACAAAGCTTTGATGCCTTAATATCCTGCATTGTTAACATTTTTCTCTATGATTCAACTACACCACAGCATTCTTGTATTTATTTTCAATTTAATTCAAAGCTCCATAAAAATATTTTGCCAATGGATCAAAACATAAGTATGGCAAGTTTTTGTAACTTTAGTGCTTCAGTATTCATCATGATAATCTTTGTGGAGAAAAAGAAATTAAGCTCTTTAAAAGTATCAAATAGTGCCATCCCCATGTTTACAACAGCAAGAATTAGCAGAATTTTTGGTACAGTAGAACAAAACATGGACATGTAAAGACAGAATTGCAAAGAAATATTTAGCTACTTGAAATAAGGGTTGTGTTTCCCCTCTGCCTTCTATCAAAGATGCATTTTATTATTTTCTGTAACATTACTGAACCTGGTCTGGTTCTCCAGATTCAGTAAGGTTTAATACTAAAAATTTAATGAGATGAAAGGCCAAAACACTGGCCCAGAGAGTGGATTTTATATTTTTTAATCCCTAGTGGTAGAAAAAAGTGCATTATTTTCTTAAGCTGAAGTTTCTAACTACAAGATTCCCACTGGCCTACAGAGTAAAACACGTTACAACATGGAACACAGATTGGACAAGAAATTATGATTTCAGACAGAAAATGTAATCCAACATTAACAGATACACAAAACTGATGTGGTCCACTCAACGATGTGAAAAAGTACTTTTTACTTGACAAAATCTCCCCAAAAGCTGTGGTGCATTTAAATGACAAGCAGCCGCTACACAAACTCTTCTGCGTGCTCTGCTGCAGCACTATTTCCCACATGCTAAGTCAGCCTTCATGCTGATCTCCCATGTATGATTTAATTAAAAAAAAAAAAATCAAATTCATTATTGACAGAGCGAGCTCACAAATTTCAGAACCACAGCTTGACTTTGCCACTATGCACACCCTGTTGTGCCCTTAAACAAATAGGAGTGAGAACACCAAATGGGAAGATGTGAAGAGTAGAAAAGTGTATCCATTACTGGTGTTGGCAAAAAAAAAGAAAAAAAAAATCAAGCAAGGAAATTAAATTTCTTTACAAAAACCATTTTGCTATAAAGAAAATAAAGCATTCAGCTACTTAGTATGCTCTTCACACCAGAGTATTAAGAACACAAAAAAAGAAAAGCTCAATTCTCACATATAGTTATAAATTATAACTGTTACATAAATAGAGCACTTGTATTAATGCACCTCCAAATATTAAAACAATAGAAAATATTAAGATTACAGAATGACTAGTAACTGTTAAAAAAGTGCCATCACTGTGTATCTCATAGAAATAGGGGAAAGAAGGAAGGAGAGAAAAGATGGTTTCCAGTGTTTCAGACATGCTCACTTCCTAGCCCTTTCCCCTAGATCCTGATATCCTCAACCCATCATATCATTTCAAAATTATCTGAAAAAAAATACAAAAAGAAGAAAAGAAAAATAAGGAAAAAATATTAGCTATCTGACCAGAGATATGATTAAAAGACAAGAGTACTGGATTGTATCCTCAGTTTATTTTAATCTGACAGTCCACATCTTTCTCAGTTTTTCCTTGTACAAAACTCTGCTGCATATTCAGTACCATAAAGCAGTGCATAAAAAAAACAATTTATGAGAACACGCTGTACACTAACATCGTATTTGAGACAACCATCTCAGGCAATTGTCTCTCACAATAAAACCTCTTTACAAACAAGAAATGCAGATATTTTTCAGGTGAATAACTCTTGCAACCTTTAGCTCTGTAGTATTAGCTAGAGAAAGGAAGCAAAAGCATACTGACAGCAAAAAAAAAATCTGCACACAGATGCAGTTGTGTAGGAACATTCTAGAAAAGCATTACATACATTTTGTTTCTTTCTGCACTCGTCCTTTCAATAAGCAGCCTGTGAAGTTCACGATTTCCCTACCAAAATACATGAGCAATAACACAGTCACCTTTTTTTATATCTTTATAGCAAATATTTTCCTGCCCAGGTAATTCATGTAAGTTTACAGTTTGAACAACAAGTAAGAGATTTTTTTTGTAGGTGATCTATGGTATAAGCAGACAAGCAACAAAATGTTAAAGACTGGTAGCTGTAGTCACTAACAATAAAATTCGTAGTTTCACAAATTAAGGCTTTTAAAGGTTTCACACTGAGCCAGGCAGGATGGTGAATCAGAAGCTTGAAGTCCTGATACAGAGTATCGAAGAATTTTGGTCAGGGAAACTTCTACAAAAACAAGGCCAGCAGGGAGATCTTACCTAAAATTCACCCATTCTTACATTCAAATAACCTTTCTCTACGAGTTGAAGGCCTTTCTCCTCACAGACCCAGTTTGGTTGTGGAACATGCTGTGACTTGGCCACTCTTTCTTAAGGCAACGTGGCTTATTGGGTGAAGTGGTCCTCCAGTCCACCTGCTCTCCCCCTGTGCTTCTGGTCCACAGCACACAAGAATCCCTTGTGTCAGGTTGCACACTGGACCAAGGTTTTGCTGAAAACAATATACAGTTGTCTTTGGAATGGAAAAGTCTAAATGGATGATCCAGAGGTCTTCAGAAGTCCGACAGGCCCTCAATGTTCAGCAATTTGCCTTTTTGGACACCAAGAGAACAGCTCACAGCTCATCACACCTCCCACTGTGCTTTTCTGTGCTTTACACACCGGTTTTAGTTGAACACAAATCACAGAGATGTCCTGCTCATGGTCTGATTTTAACATTGTCAAACACATGTACTTCGGATGTCACAAACTGCATTTAGTACATTAAAACCAGGATCACTTCTAATTTCTTTCACAGCCTTAAATAAAACCACTAAAGAGACAGTTGCTCATCACTCAGCCTCTAAACTTGGCACATGACAAAACCATATCCAGGTGAATTTAAAATGGGAAAATATTTCTTGGAAGATGGCAAGTATACATTTGAAATATAAATTTCTACATATACACACATGAACTCACACCTCCCTGTCCATTGTATAATATTTAAGATGCTTCTCTCACTTTTCCATAGTTTAAGGGAATAAATTTAAAAATGAAAGAGAAGAATAGCAAGCATTTGTGAGTGACCTATGGGTCACTTCCGCAATTAAGAGAATAATCATCAGAAACTATTACACTGGAGATGCTCATAATGCAATGCTGCATCTTTTACAAGACACTGTTCTATGTGACATCTTTCTCAGAAAGTCTAATCTAAAAACCATCCTGAGAGAATGTAGTATTTTTCTTCTCTGTCACCTCACTTTTTTTTTTTTTCTGATTTCACATTTTCTGATGCTCAAGACACAGCTCTAAAAAAGAGTGTACTGTTCTGCACCAAGCAAAACAAAGCTATGGCTCCACAAGAGGGTTTGATGTTTACTAATCTAAAAACAGTTTGTTTCCTAAACAGAACAGCAACTTTTCATATTTCTGTTACAAAGAAAAACAACTGTTCCCATGAGAATTTCCCTGCCAGTCCATACAGACTCTCTCTACGTAAAGAGCCGAAAACTGACACATACTGAACTCCTTTTTCCTCTCATGCTTCAACATTTCCCACATCTTCAAGCACTTATATTCACATATCAACAACAGATTTCACAAGGGGGAAGGAAATGAAAAAGCAAATTCACACAAGGAAGCCAGACAAAGAGAAATCTTCATCTGCATCTCAGCAACATAATGTTCCTTTCTGAACAGTGTTGGAACAGTGTGTACACTGTCCAGCTATCAATCTTACTTCCACAGCATTGTCCTCTTTATCTCTGTATTGCAGCAACCTATAAAAATCCTAACATTCCTAAATATTTAGAATGCCTGATTTAGTGAAATGCACATGGCTATGTAATTATGACATTAAAAGATAAATCAGCACACAAATGAAAAACATGGAACATTCAATACTTCATTTCCTACAAGAGATGGTTTTTTAAATCCTTTACTTCACCTTAGAGACACTGATTTACAACATGACTTCAGTTCAACTGCTCCAGTTCCTTTTAAAACCAAATCTTGGGCTCTAGAATGAGAGATGTGATTTTTGGAACATTAATCTTTGTGCACACATTAGGCAACTGATTAAAGGTTTCTCTGAAAGAACTGTAATTACATTTCTAGTGAAGGCACTATACTGTCAGAAATCACCAACCATAATGTGTTATTTTTAAACCACTAGTTTAAGTCAGTGGCTTAAACCTTCCCTGAAACTAGTGACCTCAACAATAAACTAAGCTCATGTTTCAAATATACATTACAGCAGTGGAGGAAAAACTGCATATTTCCAGCTCACTGAAATAAGAAAAAAAAGGAAAAAAAAAATCACAGAAAAGGTAAAACAATTTATTTTCACCTTTTCCTGGAAACATACAGATAGATACATATGGATCCATAGTGAATACTTGATCTCTCTCCCAAAGGCCCTTGTATATAGTAGAATGGCCACAGTTTGTAAAAAAACAAAACTCACCAAAGAAACAAGCAACTTTGAATGTAAGTTTTTGTTATCGATCTTAAATTTGAACTAGAAAAGAATCTTTAAGTCCCAACAGCTGGAATTAGCATGAAGAAAACCTGTATTTTGAAGTGCTTTTTGAAGGTCCACAATATGAGGAGACTGAACAGCAGAAGTTCACAAAAACCCAGTTACAAGAGATGTTTTTGATAGGGAACAGGCATTCAGTCACTATGAAGTTAGCCTGGCACTGGGTCTCGTAACACAGATTTCATGGTTAGGATTAATGGCAGGTAGCAAGCACAAGGTGTGTAACAACTACCAGCCAGTCCATGAAAGAAAGGGAACAGGCCAACAGCTGAAATCCAATGAATTCCAGGAGATGGTTCATTTAGACACTGCCTTTCCTGCTGTCCACCATATTTATTTTGTACTTTTAAAATCAGTAACTTTATTGTTACGCTAAAAAAAATGGCAGTGAATAGTAACACTGTTTTCAAGCTCTGCCTGTATTTGCAGATTTCCAGAGTAAGCACCTCACCTCCTTATTGCCTTTACCTCACAGTCAGGACAGTCCTCAGCTGAATTTGCAGACTAAAGGTATTTTACTCATCAGAATGACCCAACTAGATGACTAATACAATATTTCTCCATTACTTTCACCTGAGCAGTGATTGAGGAATGGAATGCTTTAGAGATATGCAAACCAACTACATAACAGAAACTTACTGCTGCACCCAAAGCAGCTCAACTGTACTTAAGAGAACCTGGACTTTAAAGAGCTTGAACAAGAGCGATCAGGAATTGTATCCAAATACCACATAATTAGGACTGCCATCCCATCTCTCACATTGTCAAAGACACTGCTGGAAGCATGATAGATGTTTCGGTTAAAAAAAATAACATCACTTAAAGAATAACTTTTCAAATTAAATAAAACATTTTTCTTGAAAATAACTACACCTTGAAAAGAATATTCATGCACCTTACCATCCATTCAGATATAATTACATCCACTTTTTCCAAAGGCAGATCTACTTCTTCGATTCTTCCTTTGACTAATGTAATAATACTTTCAAGTTTATTTAATCTGCAAGTCAAAACATAAACAAATTAGCTTCTATTTCTGATTCATGCTGTCAAGAGAGATATACTGACATCTATATTTCACATTCCCCTCTCCCACCTCGAGCTTCTTCTTCTAACTAATCTAGAAAGCAGTAGAACATAATATTTCTCAGTTTTATTTCAGAGGGAATATTTCCAAGCAGCTAAAAATGGCAGCAGATTAAGTGCCATTAAGGCACTTAAGGCACTTAAGGCAAAGATGGTAGACTGTAGATCTGTATATATCTCCAACGTGCCATGCATGCAAATGTGTAATCTTCAGAAACCAGGAAAATAGAGAAGGGGACAATTTAGAAATGATGGTCCTCTCTATTTAAGAGCTGCTTGTTCCCCTTTCTCTTTGACCTCTAGAAAATCTACAGCAATCAGAGCCTACTCACCACACTAGGATAGCAATGGAAATTAGCTTCCTCACAAAGCTGTTTTGCATGACTTGGTTTTTTATTTAACCAAACAAGCTGCAAAGTCACTGAGAACAAACATTCCCTCTAGATCAGTATTACACCTATTCCACAATAAAGGCATCCTCCCCACTGTGATTTTGGGCAAAAGCATCTGCAATGTTCAGTACCTGCAGGAATCAGGTGTTACCTCACATGCATGTAATGGTACAACCATCCCGCACAGGGAAAAAGGTTCCGGGGCAGGACTATGGGTTTTGAAACAATAACTCACGACACTGGAATTACTGAGTATGTAAATGCTCGAAATCTACTATTTTTCTTCTTGGCAAACCATATTGTAGCCTTTCTTGCACACACCTTTATTACAAAGCTTATTTCTGCTCTTAGAGAGGGCAGAAAAGTCTTCTCATCACAGAAATTTATCTCCCACTGCAGTTCTTATCTCTGCCCCTTCCCTCCCTATCCTGATATCTTACTCTTACATTCTGTCCGGCTTTCAATGCAGATCAGTAATCACATTAAAAATTCAATCTCAAAGACAATGGGAGAACGATCAGAATGAAGAGAGGGAAAGGAGAAGGTCAAAGGGCTACTTGAACACGTGGGATGTTGCAAAGATCAATTAAATACTCTGTACAAGACAGTCTTCTGTTAGAAGAGTAGCAGTGAATCACTAATACCATATTTAATGCCATAAACAGAAGTAAAATCAGAAGTTCAAAGTGAAAAATAAAATGTTAAAGAGCTACCACCCACAACAATAATTTAAGAAGGATAAAAAGAGATCTAAGGATAACTTCCTAAATGACCACAAACAAGGACACGATTTAAACAAAAGAGAAGAAAAAAGATTAATTCCTTACATACTTACTTCCAATTATAATGTTTAAAAAACCCTCAAACCAACCAATGTAGTTTACACATTGTATGAAAAACTGCTGAGATGCTATTCAGGCAGTATACTTCAACTTTCTATTCTATCATAGCAATGATGGATGACAAAAATCAAGTCATCCACTGCACTAGAAATTTTACAGGCACTATTCATAGCAAGAAAAGGCAATCATTTAGTTAAAAGGCAGTTTAAGGCTGGTCAGGCTACTTATTCCAGTTTACTTACACACATGGGTTGCACTGTTTTCAGTAATTAGCATGCTACAAATTAACCTGAGTTCTGGGAGGGACAAAAGCTCTCAAGCACATACTTGAATCACAAGTGGAAGAACACTGCAATAGTAATTTTTAAGCTACACAAAGTTGTTTAGTATTCCAATAAATATTTGTTACTCCAGTGCAAGTTTGTCAGCTTTATTCCCTTAGGAAAAGTAGGTCTAACCAGACAAACATAAATTGTTTTGATGCAAACTGGAGACTTTAACGTGAACAGAACTCTTTACAGCAGAAGGTACCTATAAATGTGCAGCCTCACTGATGACTTGCTGTGTACTTCAAGTGACAATGCATCACTCTTAAGAGTTTAAGAGTTTTGATTCATTGTTTTTCTTAAAGGCCTGCCCTTCTCCTCACCACAGGTAATACATTTTGACTGGTACTTCTATTCTCCCCCAAATATAAACAACATTCAAAGGACTTGGAGCACCCCTTGAAAGATATGAACAATCCTAAATTTGTAATCTAGTACATTAGAAATAAAAACCTTTTTCACATTTGTAACCATTTTGAAGATGTCAGGGACTCCTGGGAAAAATTCTCTTTAAGGAATTCTCTTTTCATGCTAGAAAAGCATTTTAGTCAAAGACGGACTTACATGCTTAACATGGTACTTTCCCCAAACAGACATTTAATTAATAGAATCACTTTATAGCATCCAAGTGAGCAGTGCTGCACCACCAATGTGTGAAGTGGTACCTAACAAATTCAGCCTAGACAATGTTAGTTCTGTACAACTCAAGCTTGTATTAAGAAAAAACCATCACTCCCAAATTCTTCAGCATCTACCTGGACTTTCTTTTTCACAGTTGCTTGTACAAAATCAACCTAAATGAAAAAACCTACATGCCTTAGCTATCAACAGCACACATCTACACCTACATTTCTCCTACCTCATGCTAGGAAACCCTTCTTAAGTCTTCAGATGTCACTGTTTCATTTCTATATATGCTCACAATCTTCCTTAATATCCTCCACAGGTAAATTAGTGACATGTGGAGTGGATAAATGAACCATGAGATGGGCGGAAAGCTGTCTGTACTATGAAGTTCAAGAGATGAGAGGAAGAGTACAAATCCTAACTGATAGCCAGGTACCAGAGGTGTCCCTCAGGGTTCAGTGTTAGTTCTGATACTAATTAACACTAATTAATGTAGTGACATAATGGGGCAGAATGCACCCCTACCAAGTCTATGGATAATGCTGAATTAGGGACAAGCAGCTGATAGGGTAGGGCTCTTATTTTCTATAACACAGACAAATTGTAGAAATTCTGGAAATTTAAAATTCCTATACAGAAACAGAAAATTAAACAACTATACATACACACACACTTGAACAACTTTCACTGAGTTTATCTAAATATGAACTTTCTTTAACTCCAAGTAGTGCAGCCAGGTAAAGTTTCTCATACCTTCTTGGTCTCCAGTGTTGTCTAAAAACTTAGTTTTATCAGTAGCAACATTTAAAATGTAAGAATGGCAAATGGACAGGCAGTATTCAGTTGGAGCCTGTGCAGCCAAGCAGCACTGGCCCCATGGTACCATTAGGAAGAAGGTCTGTTTTAATTACCCCTACCAAGGGGGCAAACAACTTTATAAAACACCAAAATCTGTGCTATTTCTCTGGGCAAAGAAGGGCTTCAATAAAACACACACTGTGATAGGTGATCATTAACTAGCAAAAGCATTTTAGTAACTTTTTACAGTAACATTTACCCTACTTTTCTTGGAACTTTTCCTACCTAATGATGTCCATGGCCTGATAGATGATTTCAGATTGGTCAACTCCAATCACTTTCTTCGCGCCTGCTTTGGCAGCAAACATGGAGAGTATTCCAGTTCCACAGCCAACATCCAAAACCACCTGAAGGTCATAAAATAGAAGTAAAATCATCTTATTTTCCTTGCTACGATTTTTCCACACTTATTTCCATGTCAGTGAGAAAACATATTCCAACAGAAGGAACAAATGGTAGCATCAAGTTTTACTGTCACATGCAGAGATACTTAAGTCAAACTGCAGTTCTAAATCCACACCTTCTACCACCTTTTCCAGATTGAGAATTGAAGCAGATGAGCTGCAGATTAACAACAACAAGCAATTATTTGGGTAACTAAAATGTTACATGAAGAGGAGAAAAAGGAATCACTAATAATTGAACTTAGCACTGGTACTAAAAAAACATGTTCTAACTGCAGTTTTCCTTAAGAGTCTATTCAGAAGCTTTATTTAGGAATTCTCTGCCAGAAATGGCCACAGTGCCCCAAAACAGCCACGGTTCAAGATGACACATTTCAAAATGGTCACTGGCACAGTTTTAACACCTGGAAATATTTTCTGTCTAGCACTGTTTATAATCAAAATAAGACCAAAAAAATCCAGTAAGATTTCATGAAAGAAGAGTAAACTTCATCAGCACACCTGAAAAAGTACACTCAGCTCAGCAACAAGATTCATGAAAATGCCTGGGGTTTGGTATATCACATATTAGCTACTGTAGGAAGACTGAAAAGACTGAAAAAAAATGCAAAGCAACTAACAAAAGAGTACCAAATTTATTACTAAGTAGAGATGAGCTGCCTGCGATGTTAAACCTCATAAAGAGAGATTTTACCAAGCAGCCTTGTTCAGGCCTTGCTATCAGAATAGTGTATTTCTTTTACCTGCTGCAAACTTTTCAACACTTAAAAACTGACGGAATTTGTTACAGTAGATTTTTAAGCTGAGTTTCAAGTCTGATGTTTTCACAGAATCGCTGAAGCTGAAAGGCACCTCTGGAGGTGATGACGGTGCATTTTATTGCATTGATCAGATCATCAGAGGTCTTATTGTTAAAATTCTACTTAATATAGCTAAGCTTTACTAATGGTGTTAAAAAACTCTCAGCACTAAACCCCAAAACTTTCTGAAGTCTGAAAATCAAAACAAGTTTTCCTAAACACTAGGTATAAGCACTCCTACCATGTATAGCATTTAAGCATTAACAGAACCAGAACTGTAAAGAGAGACTTCCTTTCCCATATATGAGACCCTAACATGAGAGTAAGTACAACTTCCTCAACACTTCTAAGTCAACCAGAACACTGAGTTAGAATTATTAGTCATAGCAACAATTTATTAGAAAGGAAAATTTCTTTCACCATCTCTCCTTTTCAGAGCATCCAGTGCTGTGAAACTTGTCTTCACAGTTTTCATGACATGAATTTTTTTTCCAGAGAAGGCATCAATTTCCTCAAGAATCAATCCCCCCTTTGAGAATTATAACCCCATTTTACAAAATATTTCAAGGCAATAATGCATCCTACTGAAACATTTTTCAGCTCATGAGCTACTGAGCCTTCTTGCTTCGGCACAACAAAGCTTTGCATGTGCACTTTTACATTTCACCTGCAAACAGTATCTAAGTAAACACTGGAATGCTCTGCACCTTAGGTCTGCCTGCCTTCTCTTGTCTACAATCCTATACATGGATACAGAACAATGATCCTGATGCCGGCATGAATAAAACCAGCTGTTTATCCATAGCAGTACAGCTTAAGTGAGCTTCTGCTGTGGTGTTCTGGGAAGCAATGACTGAAGAACTGACTGCCACCTGTCTTGGTAGAGTGACCTACTACCTGGAATCACACTAAAAAATGTTAGTGTGATGAATTTTTTACAGCCCCTTCTCTAGAGGCTGGCCAGGGAAGTTGTGGATAGAGTTATTCGTTCCACTTGCAACTCTTTGCAGCTACATTTCAAAAGGAGTCAACTCTATAGACCTCAAGTTACATATGAATATGTTATGGCTACAGAACTCCTTAGGCTGAATCTGCTGGAGACAGGAATAGAAAATAAAAATCAATATTCTTGCAGCTGCTGAAACCTCACACCCCCCCAACATCACCTATTTTAACACTCTACCCATGGTAGTTAACAAAATCACTGAGCCATGAAAGCTGGAAGTCACAGCCAAAATTAAACCCCTGTGAAAGAATGATCTTGATGTACAGTTGCATGAAAGAGAGCAATCACCACAAATTGGAAAAAAATCAAAACAGACACCACTTTGGACATTTGCCCTGGTCACTTAAAAACGCAGATGGAACTCATCTAGCCTTAGGCAGGGGATGGGGGTGGAGAAAAAGGCACCAGAGAGAAAGTATACAAGCTGGAATACATCTGAGGAACAGAAAGACAAGCAGAATGATCACCAATTAGCCTAAGGACAAGGGTCTACAGCTCCCATATTCTTGTGGTGATCACATATGGCCTCTCACCAAAGACCTGGAGCAGCTGGACTGGCGATTTGACTATACAATAATACACTGCAGCACCACATCCTTCTCTGCAGTGTAATCAAAAGTGATATTCTACTTTAAATAACAGAAAAAATTACTTCTAATTCAGAAAAACAGGAGGCCAGGTGATTTGGCCAATTAAATCAATTCCATCAATGAACTCTTAGTAGGAACAAGGTTTTAAAAATCTCATTTTATTCCCTGAATATGGCATCAATCTTGCCTCAGACTTCTATTCTACCACAAAAACTAAGCATGGCAACTAGTGCTTTACTAAGCTATTTTTTCTACCCAAAAATACTCTCACTGTAAAATGGGCCACATTTCCTTTTACTGAGTACCTTAACTACTCCTGCTAGGTAATCTAAATTGTCCTATTCTCATCTCAAACACATTTGACAGGTTGAAAATAAAGGTAGCAAGCAGGATTCATACAAGTTTTAATAATTTATTTTGAAACCTGAGTTCTGAATAAAGTATGCCTAATAAACAAACCTAGATATTCTGTTCCAATCTGTCACCATGCAACCACACCTCTTTAGGATACAGCAGATTTGCATCAAAAGTGAGTACAACAAATTCAGCTCTTTGAACAAGCTCCTCCCAAACTACCTCACAAGTGTCCTTTTAGAAACAATAAAAAGCACCACCCTGTATTTTGCAGGGAGAAATACAATATGAGAGTTCTAGGAAATACAGTACCAGAATTTTAACCACTTTAAAAAAAAACCTGTAAAGAAACTTTAAGGGAAAATAGCCTTTTTCTTTAAGTTGGAAGTTTCATTCATTAATATGGTTCTGAGAGCATTATATGATACATTAATTTAAGCAAAATATTTTCATATTTTCTTCAGCAGAAGTCTAGAACTCTGAAAAAAAATCCCCTATGTTCTCCATAACTGTGTAGCATGTGAAAGCTACATCAATATTTGGTCAGACACAGAAGTCAAACAGGGCACTGGTCACATGGATGGGGGTTATTGGGAACTCAAAGCAGTTGAGAATCTGCCTTTCAATTCAATCTCAACACGCAATGATGGGTTTGGATCCACTATGAATTTGAGGTAATCTTGATCAAAAAAATGTTGTAAAAACCATGTTCAGAAATCAGTTTGTAGATGTTGTGATAACCGAGAAGGTTTTCTTCAGAGAAGTTGAATGCTTTCACAGCTACAGAGTAAGCACACACATTCTCTCAGCTGTTTCTTGAGCAAATGTATCTACCTTGGGGGCTGAAGCAACATTGACTCTAACAGTTAATCCATGATTTGTTTTGAATGTTTCCAGTGTGTTCATACAGTAGAGGAGAAATACAACCAATTCAGAAAAATTACTGTTCCACGAGGACACAGATTTCATGTAATTTCATATCAGTCTTGCCCTGTGAAAACCTGCAGTTATCAATTTCAGGGGCATCTGAGAAACTAAATTTCTCCCAGGAAAGTTTTCTTTCCTTTACTGATTTTTCTGCTTTGCTGTATGAGTTGCCCACCTATGCAGTCACCTGCATCATTTAAGTAGCTGGCAGTATAATCCTACAACACTTTCCCTTATTCTTTCATTGTAACTAAAGAGTTTAGAAATGTTTAACAGAAACAGGCTTGTGAAATGAACTGAGACTAAAAAAGGAAGAAAACTATTTCCTAATTTTTTTCTGCCATAGTTTCCAACTGAAAACTGAAGTAAGATACAAAAGATAGCCACTATCAACCTTGAAACACCTCCTGCCAGGACAAAACTCTCTCTCTCTCACCTCTCCTACAAAGAAAGGCTGAGAGAATTGGGATTGTTCAGCCTGGAAAAGAGAAGGCTTAGGGATGTCCTAATTGCAGCCTTCCAGTACCTGAAGGGAGCCTACAAGAAAGATGGAGAGAGACTAGTTACAAGAGCATGTAGTGACAGGACAAGGGGGAATAGATTTAAACAGGAAGACAGTAGGTTTAGACTAGATATTAGGAAAAAATTCCTCACTGTGAGGGTGGTGACGCCCTGGGACAGGTTTCCCACAGAAGCTGGGAAGTGTCCGAGGCCAGGTTGGATGAAGCTCTGAGCAAGCTGGTCTAGTGAAAGGTGTCCCTGCCCATGGCAGGGGGGTTGGAACTCAATGATCTTTAAGGTCCCTTCCAACCCAAATCATTCCATGGCTCTATAAACTCAAAACACAGCAAAGTAATCAGCCAGCAGAAAGACAGGGGACAAGATGAGTATCGTAACTGTACAGGGGTCACAACCACTGTAAGGTCATATCAATACAATCCTCCTCACTGCAAGTGAAACATCACTTCCTCGTTCTAAGCCCTTTAATAACAACCTACTCTGGAGACACTGAACAACGCTAATTCAAAAATCAGTTACACATGAATTCTTTTCCAGCTCTAATAACACAGGGCTTCCAGGACGTTTTTATTGTAGCAGGCATACATAGAAATTCACTTAATTCTGGTAAAGAGGCCCTCAGAGAGATTCCACCTAATACACTGGACAAGAAAGGCTCAGCTTCACCCTGCCGACATAATTAATGGGCATCCCAATGTGGCACACAGCACAGTGACAATAGCCATCACCACCGCTCTTATCAGCACTGTGCACCCTCCAGCAGCTGAATAGTTCTCCACCACCTAATAAAGCCACAGTACATTAAATCAAATCCTGTCACAGTGCCATTCTCCATTCTCAGAGCTACAAAGTAGCCACCCTGAAGGTTTTCTACCATTTGAGAAAAAATTAACCACAGAAATGACTGTATTTTCTGAGCTGTTTTACCTACCTTGTCCTTGAAGATATGTGGGTTTTGATAGATGAAGTCACGATAGCTTTCTGTACGTACTTTATCCTGTTATTTAAAAGCAAAAAGTGTTCATTTTTTTCACTTAGGTACAGTATGTCATTCAAAAATACTGAAAAACTTCTTTTTAACCTGACCTAAAGATGTTTTGTGTATACTGTACTTACAAGGGCTCTGCAATCATGACACTGGTCATGTAATATTACTTCAAAATTTACTGTCTTTGCAAATGAAGCCAGTTGCCTCAGTTGGATGAAAAATAAGAAATTAGCACATGGTTTCCTAACCTGCTGCATTTCATTTTGAGTGTTTCAAAGTTCTTAATACCTCTTCATCACTTCCTAGGAACAGCAGAGTGGCAATACTGCACCAACTTTACATAACAACTTCCTCTATAATTTGAAACATTCAACTCACAAGCTCATAAAACATTTTGTATCATTTTATTCTCTGACTCTTCTGTCACACAAGAGATTTCTTTTAAAAAAAAAAAAAGTTATGCATCAAATTAAACTGTTCTATTTCTGAACAAACCGCAAATTTGCAAACCTAGCTAGCAAATAAAGCTGTACAGCCCATTCTATAAAAGTCAATATAGTAAATAAATTTGACTGTAATACAACAGGGCTGTAGAAGGTGGAATGTTTTCAAGCATAGAATGAAACACTTATAGTATCCTAGCATATCAAAGGTAGCAATATGGCTCAGTTTACCAGCAAGATAATCTATTAAAACATTGATTGTCTTACCATCTATCAGCAGGTACACAAACTGACAGCCAAGTATAGGTTTTGGAATTGCTGTTGCAGTTAAAATGTTACAGTAAAGTAGAAAAAAATTTTCAGCAATTTTTTATCTAGTGCAAATAATGCTGAAGGATAAAATCCAAGTGCTTATATTAAATCTAATATTTTTATACTATGGTAAGGTAAGAATTTTCAGAAACAGCAGAGAAACAAAAGAAATTTTCTACAGTGAGAAGGAACAAAGTCTCTTTTGATAGAAAATTAAGATCAAAACCAGTGACTGAGAACAAAGGCTTTGTCAATAAAAAATTTGGAGACAGAATTATTTTGAGGCTTGAAAATTCTAAAATCCAGTTTTAAATGTAGAGGTATTATCACATACAACCCAAAGAAACAGGGTTGATTTTAGAAAATTCCACTTTAAATTTATACACAAGTAATGAATAAAAGAAACTGTGATCCTTGAAAACCATATTGGTTTACTATGATGCTATATTCAGAGCACCTATTTTTAGAGCTTCACCTCTACTGCAGCATATCACAGGATTTTGCTGAAACGACCAAAAAAGTTTAAAAATAAATAAACAAAACTGGAATGTTCAGCATCAATTGAGAAAGCAGTCAGCTGGAAATCTTTCAGCCTTACATCCTGCCCACTCACACTGCCTCAGCACTGCCCCAACTGAATCAATACAATTCGAGCTGCTGCCTCCAGTCAGTCACTTCAGGTGTCTCTGTCCATCAGTCCTGCTCTCTCACTCCACATTTCCACGTGATGCTTTTTTGTTTTGTTTATAAGTAAAATGGTAAGAACATTTATTAAGATGACAGTCAAGGAATTTTTGAGCAAAACGGTAGAGCAAGGAAAACGCCACTTGGCCAGTGTGAAGTAACAACATTCTTCCTCCCACCTCTGAAGTGTTTGCAGAAAAAAAAAAAACCACAACCCAAACTGAAACTTCATCCTACCACTACCAAGCATAAAGAAAAAAAAGGTTTAAGATTGAACAATATCAGAAACAGATTTACAATTCAGACAGCAAAACTCCTTTCCTAAAAATTGTCATGTACCAAGTCACTACATTTATGTAAATAAGGTAAACATGAAAAGAAAAAATCCAAGTGAATGCCTACCATATAGGAAAAATTTCAATGTACACACAATGAAAAATAATTGGTGTTGTATGCTTTGAAAACTCAAAAGTCTTCCTAAAAGCTTTCTGAGAAACGTACCCTGAAATCAATAAAATACAATTTTGTACCAATCTCCTTGTGCAGAGATGTAGATTTATTATAAACTTTACTCATCCTATAGCCTATAACATCTCAAATGTCGGCTTTACACCACTGCAAAACCAAAAACCCATCATTTCTATCTATCTTTCAAGACTTCAGTTACATTTCTATAGACTATGCATTTTGGAAAACATCCTTCTACTTCTGCAGCCATGTCTGTTCTTCTGTAAAATCCCCTCCCCTTAATATTAATCTCATGCTTATACTATTCTTACCATAGATTCACATGCATTTCTACATTGGGCCCACTAAATTATTTAGAAAGCTGAAAACTTCCTGTGCCAGCTGCAGGGACAAAGTGACTTCGCAACTCCGTATTCTACCTTTACATTAGACAGGAATTTTATTTAATTCTGGCTTAAAATTATAAAACTGTTTATAACTTTCATAACAATGATATCTTCTCTGAAAGGAAGCATTAGGAGATTCTCATTTACATGTCAATTAGAAGCTATTGGGTTTTGTGTTTTTTATTTTAAAGTTAAAATAGGCTTGCCTTTGAAAAGTTTTATGCATTAATTTTATCTTTATCATATAAAAGGGGCACACTTGTTTTTTCAGCTGTTCAATGTCACGTAATAATACATTGAACCAAGTACAAGTACCAATTTCTGTTTACCTAGTGCAATAGGAAACCACAATATTTGAGAAATGGTCTTGCCTAACAGATTTCAATTGTTAGGAAAATTTAAAACTAAAGAAAAATATTCACTGTCTGTACTATGTTTTGTCCTCCATCTTTTAAGTGTGCAGGAAAAAGCTGCTTTCGGCAAGGTCAGGCTGTGTTACTGTAATATCAAGCATATCTGTACATGATTTCATGTTCCTAATGCCTCCCGTAAACAGAATTTATACAAAAGAAGTAAAATTGGAAAAAGATCTCTCAGCCCAATTCTTGGAGAAAAAACTATCCTGGATAGAAAGGGTTAAAAATGCAGCTGCTCTGCAGTATATTTATGGGCACACAGCCCACTTCCTTCTCTCTCCTCTTTAGTCCTACTAAGATGCAGGTGAGGTGATTTTCTAACCTTTAGCATCTCTTCGTGTATCGCATAATGCCCATAGGAGCTGAAGTAAACACCATCCTCATCCTCCTGAAGGTCTGCAATGGCGCTGGATGACGAGCTGCTCCTGACATCTGTGTTCATCACAAAATCCTGGGCAAATTGTCTGTAATCAATTTGAAATATACCCTTGAGATGTGTTTATGGGACCATGAAAGCGAGGGGGGGGAGGGTGGGGGCAGAAAGGGCTTGGAAGAGGGAAGGAATCCAGGCTGCTCAGGGGTTTGCCAACAATGGGCCCGGCTTTAGGTGTGCACATCCTCCCTCTGCAGGCTCCTCTGGGCTGCTGCACCACTGCAATCCCTGCTTTCTCCTTACAGTGAGCAATTATTCACAGCGAAATCCTGAGATTTAGTTTCTATTTTTAAGGAAGGATTATCTATATTTTGCTCGCTGGCACCAAAGCCAGCACCACGGTGCTCGAGGTGTTTCAGGCTGTGCAGTGCAGATATGGACTCAACTGAAAGAGCACAAGAACTACAGCCCACACAACACTTTGTGACTGGTGGGAGGCAGAAGGAAGTATTTTAAAACTGAGCATTTGGGTGAAAACAAAACAGAGCTTAACATTCAATTTGTTACTTTAATTTCATGCTGCTTATTTTTCCTCCTCCGTGGTCTTGCATTCCTAAAATACATGAGGAAAGGCTGAGAGAATTGAGATTGTGCAACCTGGAGAAAAGAAGGCTCCAGGGTGACCCTACTATAACCTTTCAGCACCTGAAGGGGCTACAAGAAATCTGGAGAGGGACTTTGGACAAGGACATGGAGTGACAGGACAAGGGGGAATGGCTTTAAGCTGAAAGACAGTAGACATAAATTGGATATTAGGAAGAAATTTTTGACCATGAGGGTGGTGAGGCCCCGGCACAGGTTGCCCAGAGAAGCTATAGCACTTCCACACCCTGGAAGTCTTCAAGGCCAGGCTGGATGGGGCCCTGAGCAACTATGGCAGGAGGGTTGGAAGCAGATGACCTTTAAGATCCCTTCTAAACCAAACCACTCCATGATTCTATGTTCCCTTATTCCTCAAAGCAGTTTTCATGATAAAATGCACAAATCAAGGGGTTTATAATGAAAACACAATTAGAAGCTGACAAGCAAACAGCTCATACTACACCCCCAAGGAAATGAAAACCTCACATGCCAGACAATAGTCCTCCAAGGTCTACAGCCCAACAGCAACAAAACTTACACCTTAGACCACTTCAAAGCCACCAACACTTACCTTTAACAGTGATCATACTTTCTTAAATGGGAACTTGACATACAGAAGCTGTAGGTAACACCTCATTACCAGTACCAGCTTTATAGAACATCAAAACCAAAGAAACTATTTCACCCCTGGCATATCAAATACCTCTCTGCTCAAGTAGTTTGGATGGGGGAGAGAATATGGTAAGAGAATTTGTACTAAAATTTTGTCGGTACCAGCAACTTCCTATACTTGCCTATACAGGTCTGGATCTTATTTTTAATATTGCTCTTTGTCATGTCAGTTTGCGTTTTCCTTACTTTTAGATGAATATCTAAATGATAAAAATTTAAACTTAAAAAAACCAGATTCCATGTCATACAATTAAGTATAATTAGCACTGTGTGAGATTTAAATTATTTTAAATTTAAAGTTCTTTAAAATGGATTCAGTCAATAGTTCCTCAAGCAGACAAATGCAACACAAGCACCAAAGAAAGTCTAGAGACAGAGCTGCCCTCCAGTGTTTTTAATCAAGAAAAAAGGTAAGTAAAGACAAAAGCCATAACCTCTAAACAGGTGACAGGTTAAAAAATTCACCATATACAAGCCATGTTCTTATATCTGTAAGTTACATCTAGTGCCAGAGGAGACCTGATTTATAGAACTGTTACCATCTTTATTTTGCACAGGTTTACCTGAAATGAAACATCTGCAGATGGTCTCTTTCCATGGAGGAACCTCCAGCATAAACCAGTAGCACTATGAGTTACAGCATATTAACTACTACAATGCAACTGGTTCATCTGTCCATAATTTAAAACTGAGCTGCTTCAGCAGATCTACATCTGGTTACTTTTGCTGCCAGACAAAGGAAGAGGCTGCATTGCAAAGGAAAATTAAAAGGCTCCCTCTTACAGGAGCAGATAACTTGATACACTAACCTCAAAAAAAAATAAAATCTATAACCCTGATTGACATTCAGAGCTCAAAAGAAATTGCTGCTGATGACCTGAAGTGGGTTGTTTTAAATGAAAACGAATGGAATGAGAGTAAGACAAGAAGACATAAAGAAAAAAAAGGCCAAGTTTTCAAAGCACAGTGCCAAATTTGTTTCGTTCTTACTGTTTATGATCAATTAATGCATAATATACGCAGAGACACCAGAGAAGCACTGTGTGCTATGAAGTACAATTTGCAAAATGCAAACCCAACTGAAGACAAACCTCCTTATTTTTGAAATAAAGAATTGTTCACAGCTGAGAAAATCTAAGTACATGAATTTATTTTGGTCTACTTAGTTACTTATAAGACCAAGTGTGTAATATCAAAATGTACAAGCCCTCAAATGTATTTTACAAAACAAGGCTTTTGCCAATTAACTTGAAGAACATGAATTATTTTTCCAAAGTCTCCTAAATACAACTTCAGTTCTTCGGTGCCCAAACAGTGTAATCTTGAAATGACATGTCTGTACAGGATTTAATCCTACATGTCCCATTTTATCCATGAGCATCATCAATCTATATTTTGCAGACCTCAAGATTTAGAAGTCAAGTGTACAGCTACAGGGATGTCCTGATTCCTGACTGTGATGAACTGAATATTTTCACTAACAGAACCCACATCTAAGACTGAAAAGTAGCTGAAAAAAGTTGATTTCTTAATTTCACTGAGAGTTTCTCCAAACTGTAAGTGGACTCTACCACTAACAATCATTGTTTGGAGCCAACTCTGACAACATTTGAAGTCCCGTATTTAATTTGCCTCTGCTCCACTGTGTACATCCTCAGTGTTTACATTCTTATGTAAAGGACTAACAGAAAAGTGTCTCAAAAACTAAGAGCAGTCTGAAGCAAAATACATGTTTCTGAGCCATGTGCTTGCTTAGCTTTCCCAAGCGTACTTTGATTTTTCAATCTGTGCAAGTTTTGTGCATTTTTTACTAACCATCTAAAAGACATTTACTGACCCTCTACAATGCACAAGTCAAACCTGCAGTCCCAACACAAGTCAAGAGGTTACATTCTACAACATCTTTGAATTTCTATTGTCTTCTCACCTAAAACACACCAAATAAGAACACCCCAAAACTTCAGTTCAAACACTTACTTCATTTTCTGAAGATCCTCCTGTGCTCTAGCCAAGGCTGCTTCTGCGGCTCCTGCTCTGTGTTCTGCGTGTTTTAACTGTTCAAGGAGCACTGTGGTATCATTTAAACCATTACAGGGCACAACGTTTGCAGGTTCACAAAGATCTTCTATATCTGATGAAATGAAGAGGGACAAAAACCCACCTACCAGTCATGTGCTGTTTCACAGCAAGTCATTAACATAAAATGCTATTTCTGTCTTTGGATGATTTGTAAAAGTGGTTTGTTTTACAAAAGACATGATTGAATTTAACAGGTCTAACTGCAGAACACAATACTACTCAGAAAAAGCAAATATGCTAGAAGCATGCTCTAAGTTAATAAAGCAAATAAATCCAAAATTCAGGCTTCTTTAAATACCAGTGTTTGATTAACCATAGAAGAGACATTTGGTTTAGAGTATAATTAAGTTAATTACAGTTCTATCCTGCTTTTTTCCAATTATGCTATTCTGAGGCTGAAAGTGCTGTTAACAGTAATGGTAAAAGGTAAGAAATTATATAAATTTAAAATGTCTTAGTAATTAGAGAGTAATTCTTAATTTTCAAACCGAATTCCTGGGCTTTTATAAAGCTTACAAACACACAAAACAGAAGAGCATAAACAGAGTGAATCTAGATGAAACACTGCTTTTCAACTACAATGCAGACTCAACACTAGGTCCCATTCACCTCTTGCTAAATTCAGCTGATTTCAACAGGTGTCAGTGGAGAAAAAAAAATGATGCTACTGTGGTTTTGGATATAGTAGGAAGTTACTGCCAGCTGACTGAGCAAAAGACTTCACTAAAAAAACCATGTATCTATTCTTTTTAATCATGGAAGACTGTTTGAGCCATGGGACTGAAAGAAAGCATTTAATATTTCAGAAGTTCAGCTCACACCCATAACCCTTAAGCAACTGCAACTGGCACATCAAAGCACTTCAAAAGTCTATAACTCAGGCAAAGAGCACACATTAGGCAGGAGCTCATCCAGGGAAATGTGAACTCTCTGAAGCAACCAACTCATGTCCTCTAGCAGGCACTATCTCTGCTGCCATGCAACAGGGTTCACTTAGAAAGGGGCAAAACTGCATTCCAGAGTGTAGAGAGAACAAAAAAATCCACAAGCCCTAAGCACCTTATGGTTTAGCTGAAAGATATGCAAGTATAAGAGTGTGAGAGGATCACGGGCAGCAAAATAATTTCAAAAGTCAAACCGAATTCTCTCAAGAACATCTGATGAACTGTCACGAGAGAGAAACTAAGGCTGCTTGTTCTGATCCCCAGAACTACTAAAGAATCATAACTTTTGTAATATCTTATATAGAACCTGTATAAAAGATGTTTTCAACACAGCAAATTACTTGTAGCACACATTTTTGAATGAATGCATCAGATTTTAAATATCATCTATTTAAATATCTAAATATTGTGAAGCTTTAAAAGCTTCACAAATCTCCCAATGAATGTCAGGGGGAGTGTCTCTTTGACCAGCATAAATACTACACAGAGCATCTCTGCTATGAGAATTTGCTACAATAAGCAAATGCGGGTAATAAAAACGGCCTATGGAAATCTCAGTCACTAAAAATCAATGCACAACATGCAGTAAAAATATCAGAGTGTAACTTACTGTCATGACTTCGGCTACTATGTGGACTTTCTCACGTATGTAAATCAACTGAATAACAGTGGCATGAACTCTGACAATACCACATTTACCCTACAATGCAGTGCAGTCATATTGAAACAGTATTTACCAAACTGAAGGAGGAGATCATCTTCTATTTCTGGTTTCAGATATTCCTCTCCTTTCCAAGGCAGTGGGCTGCTGAGAGAACTCAAATATGCTCCTGTTGGTTTCTAGACAGGAGAAGAGGATGTAAGCTAAGCTTCTTTGAAAACACCAGCCCTTCAGTCTGATTCAAAAAAAAAAGGCAAAGACCTGTTCTTTCACACATTCAAATATACAAGGAACTTTGAAGGAACTTTGTAGCAAAGGATGAGAAAGCCCAGGCAGCTACAACATTCAAGTAAAGCACTGATTGAAGGATACTTGCAGGATTACACTGCTATCGGGAACCAAGTTTACTCAGGTGTTTGGCTGTGTCAGTCTCTTAGCTTCCAAGAGGGCTAATCAATAAATCCCAGATGCTAATCCTGTCAGGTGTTTTTACATGAACACTGCTGCAGGGACTAATGTCAGAAATGCTGCATTCTCTCCTGTTTGTATCCAGCCACTTAATATTTTGTCAGGAAAGGAAAGGTCAGATTCTGGACTTCAATTTTTGCCTTTCTGTGTTTACTCTGCATAGACAGTTATGCATTAAGTAACTATTTGAGGATTTGAGGATTTAAGTTAAAAAGTGCTTAATGAGGTAAGATGGTATTAAGTTTAAACCTAAACTTCTAGGGAACAACCAAGGAATGTGCTTCAAAGTCACAGAACACACAAAATACACCCAGGCCTATCTTAAAATTGTAGGCTCCCATTAGCTTTCCTGATTCTGGCATCATTTAGCAGAGATTAAAGCTCTGCAGCCTGAGGGATCAGGTGCTGTCCTTACTGAGTAGGGGTCTGGCCAGCTCACACCCTCAGGAAACACTCTTTTACACCTACACACAGGCAAGGACTGAGAAACTTCGGTTATCGACAAGTGAAGTCATTTCTGAAGCAAGACAGCAAAGGCCAAGACAAATTAACAAAACAAGATGATACCACATAGCATGGAGGCCTTTTGCAAGTCTAACACCCTCTTCTGAAAACAATAAAAATCACATAAGTTAAATACAATTTAAATTAAAACAATTTCATATCTAAATAAACCAATCAACAACTATTTTAATTCCTGTGATTTCTTATTTCTAGAATTACAATACAAAATCTCATGCAGTTATTAAAAAAGGGCAAACTGAAAGCACAGCACCTTGACTCCGTATTCTCCAGACACAGACAACAGAAGTAGTATGTGGCACACCTACCTTTAATCTGATGAAGTTTATTAGTTTAATGTATCCATAAAAATCAAGTCCTGAGAGGGAAAAAAAAGAGAAAAGGGAGAGAGTTTGCATTACAGAAAAGCACACATACTTTACAATTAAATGAATACTAATTGCTTGTTCAAGTGGCCAGTTTCCCCTTGGGGTGTACATCACTATCTACTGCAGTCTTCCTATCTTAAGCCTGACATCTATGTTTTTCTTCTCCTTAGGATTAAACCAGGAAATTCTCACCCTCAGGACAAATACATTTGCCACAAATTAAGTATGGAAAACATCCAATTGGGGATTATGAACAGGGATTTCATTCATCTCGCAAGCAAGTACTTCAGGACAGCCACTAGCTGCTCTGCTGATATTTTAGGCTGTTGTTCATTTTTAGCTTTCTGCTTAACAGAAATTACATTGATTACACTCATCAAGAATACTTACCAACATTGATTTAAAATTGCCACCTAGGCAGAAACAACAGTAGCTTAAGTAAAAATATGTACTCTCACCAACAAGACCAAAGACAGAATACTTTACCTTGGATTTTAGACAGAAAACAGACCAGATCTTACAACTTCACAGGCAGATTTCTAAATGCTTCATGTAGTTCCCATCCTCTTATTTTACACATTCCTTTTCAGTGAACACTCTTAAAACAGCATTTCTCCAACACTGTTCCCCTTCTCCTGCTTTCCACTTTTCCTCTATATGCACCAAAATACATATTTTAGGCTCAGTAGCTCAGCACTTACCTCTTTCAAAGTCCTCCCTACTTCACATACATCCTCCTACATGTACTTTCCTTCAGTCACCACCTTGGCCTAAACACAGCTTCAAGTGAAAGTCAACCTTAAACTTATCCTAGAAAGAGTCAAACAGGGAACATAAGCCAAGACTGCAAACAGCTGCTCAAAAGACACGAGCAGCACAATCCAGCACCTGCCCTACGGGTAGGTACATCCTTGGTGTCTGCTAAGCTACTGAGGCCAACAACAGCACCACTAGTCAGGCAAGAGTTCCCAAGATCAGGTAAACCACATAGTGGGCTGGCTCAAGTAGCCAGAGAGAATTCAGCACACCAGCACAAGCCAGCAGAGATCAGTCTTACTTTTGTCACTAGTCAGGAGCTTTATGAGTAGATAAAGCACACAGGAAGCAGCCAGTATAAAGTATAAGCATTTTTCCACATAGCTTATCTTGTTCAATCTTGGAAGTTTCAGCTGCAACCATGAAATCCATTAGAAATAAACCAATGCTTGCAATTTATTTTAAATGAGACACTCATACACAAAAGGAAATGACAAGTCATGAAAAAAACTTACCATGTTTCTGGATCACATCACTAACATTAAACTCATGCTCTGTTTTGCAGTGAGAGAACACAACTTCAGCAGAACTGAACCACCTGTAAATAACAAATTATTAAGTATGCAATAACAACACATTTAGAAGTTCTGAGTTCTATATGCTCTGTTCTGACCTACTAGGCAATACATTCAGAACACATTATCTGCCTTTGAGAAGGGATGCACAGGCACCTCCTTATTCACATGCCTCACAAGAAGCTTTTACCTTGTTTGCCAAACATTTTGAAACGAAAGACAACAAACATAAAAATTTTGTTTGACAAAGCCACAAACCCTGTGAACTTTCAAAAATTCCTGGAAAGCAGAGACTCTGTTAAAGCTGAAATCTAAGAACCACATACAGGAGGTGGGTGGGCTGGATCTGCTGCATCCAAATAAAAACCCTTATCTATATAATGGCAATGGGACAAGATGACAGGGAGAAAAGAGTAAAAAAGAAAGGAAAGAGAAAAGCCTCCACACTGCTCCAGGATGAGGGGAGGGGATTACCTTCTTTCCACGTTATCCTCTCCTTCACTCTGCATCTTTCTGGGGGGAGGACAGGGCATTATTTGGTTGGGGGATTTGTGGGTTTTTGTTTGTTTTAACAAAAACTTAGCCTGGAACTAGGTTTAGGGCTATGTTATGAAGTATGGGACTCTGTATGTTACACATACACAAATATTTATACCTCTACAGAAGTGCCTCCATAAAATGCACATCGTGGAGCAGCTTGAGAAACATGGAACAACTTCAGATGCTACAGAGCTCGGCTAAAACTAGGAACGAATTACCTCCCTGGCACGGCTGCCTCCCGCGGGCCAAGCCTGGGCGTTCGCAGCTCATCCCAGCTCTGCCTTGCCCAGCCCAGCCGAACCCAGCCCAGATGAGCTAAGCTCAGTCCAGCCGAACCCAGCCCAGATGAGCTAAACTCAGCCGAGCCGAACCCAACCCAGCCCAGCCAAACCCAGCCGAGCCGAACCCAGCCCAGCCCAGCCGAACCCAACCCAGCCCAGCCGAACCCAACCCAGCCCAGCCCAGCTCTGCCCTGCCCAGCCCAGCTCCGCCCACCCCAGCGAGCCCAGCTCCGCCCACCCCAGCGAGCCCAGCTCCGCCCACCCCAGCCCAGCTCAGCCGTGCCCAGCCCACCCCAGCCCGCTCGTCACGGGTCCCTTGGCCCAGGCGGGCACAGCGAGAGCGCACCGCGGTCCCTCCCCATCCCGCGCCAGCCCCTTACCTATCGCAGAAGAGGCAGCGTGTTCTCTGGCCCACGGCAGCGCCTTCTTCCTCCTCCTCTTCCTCCTCTTCCCCGGGCTCCTCGCCGTCGGAGAGCGCGGGCATCTCCTCATCCCGCTCCGTGTCCGTGTCCATGTCCCTCCGCCGCCCCCACGTGCGGCGCTTCCGCCCGCTGCCGGCGGGGCGGGCCGGGCCGGGCGGGCGGCTCGCGCGCCCCCTGGCGAGGCCCTCCGGCCATGGCGGGCGGGGCGGACGCTGAGGGGAGGGGTCGGGCCCGGCCGAGGGGTCCTGTGATACCTTTTGATGCGGTGTTGACAAAACACAAAGACTAAAGAGCACAAATGAAGATCATAGAATCAGCCGGGCTGGAAAGGACCTCTGAGATCAAGTCCAACCCTTGATCCAACACCGCCGTGGTTCCCAGACCATGGCACTAAGTGCTACATCCAGTCTCATCTTAAAAACCTCCAGGGAAGGAGAATCCACCTCTTCCCTGGGCAGCCCATTCCAATGCCTGATTACCCTCTCTGTAAAGAATTTCTTCCTAATATCTAACCTGAACCTGCCCTGGCAGAGCTTAAGACCGTTCCCTCTTGTCTTACAGACTGCTGCCTGGGAGAAGAGACCAACCCCCACCTCGCTACAACCTCCTGGCAGGGAGTTGTAAAGAGTGATGAGGTCTCCCCTGAGCCTCCTCCATGCTGAACAACCCCAGCTCGCTCAGCCTCTCCTCATAGGACTTGTGCTCCATACCCTTCCCCAGCCTTGTTGCTCTTCTCTGGACCTGCTCTAGCACTACAAAATTTACTATTAAAGTTCAGAAATCTACACTGCTGAGCTCTGTGACGTGAAGGTAGTATAGCAAGGAGGTTTTGTAGCTAATTTTGCTATTTCAATGGTTAGACTTTTTATGAGTCTACTACAGACTCCAGCCCCAAACCCACATCTTTACAAAAATGACAATGAGTATTTCGCTAACCATGGACAAACACATGTTGTCAATTGTCCATCAAGCCCTCATCAAGTCAAGCTGTAAGCTTTAAGAATTCAATGTATTTAGCATGCAGGGCTCATATTAATTTATTATAGACGAAAAAAAATAATGAATAAAATTTTCATGAGTGGACCAAAAAAAAGCGGGTTTTTTTGCTTTCTTTTCAGAATAATGTTGAAGTACTTATCTTCTTTTTCTCCTGGTTTAAATTGTCTATGACAACACAAATAAAAAGGTTCAAGGTAAAAAATAATCCAAATATGATAAAGATGACAAAGTCAAGATACGTGTACAGATTGTTTTCATACTTAGGTTAATCCAAAATCTGGAAAAAAAAGGCATAGAAACTAAACCTTAGTTTAACAGTGAACACAAAATATATGCTGGATAAAATTTAGGGCTCTATCACTCTGATCTTTGCTTCTTACAGTCAAGTTCTGATATATCCATTTCACTGAATTTCAATCTGTTAAGTTACATTCTTGAAAAAGAACTTTGCTATCAAACTTGATATTTCATTTTGAACAATGTAACTGGCCTGTATGAATGTAGAATAAATACTGAAGACAGCAAGTTGTGGTAGTTGTGGTATTCCACAAATCAAGCACATCAACTATCAAAACTTTTTACTATATATGCATTTCAGCAAACAAAGAAATTAATGTTCATTGGCTACAATTTACCTAGTTCTCTTATTAATTGATATTCTATCTTCTTTCTATTAGTTAATGACTCTCGTTTCTTGTGCCAATTAGTCTGCATGCTCAGTCTTTCTCTTTTGGGTTGGTGGTCATGATCTCTCCCTTCCAGAAGTACCTTTTACCCAGTTGGAGCTGATTTCAGCACAGTTGCTGGGATGGTTTTATTAGTTTCTTCCTTATCTTGGGGGTTCTGCCAGATTTCCCTGTGGCCTGTAAATTCTGCATTCTTTGTGTCCACTGTCACTAGTACATCCTTCTTCCCAAGCCTTGTTAGCCTCTCGTTAGGTCATTGAAACATGTCAAACCCTAAACCTCAACAAGGCAACAATTACTACCAACAAGTAATTTGTTTTTCTGACACCTGGACATCACTTAGAGCTCATTAGCTGCTCTCCGTTTCACCAATTATGTCCCCCTTCTTGTTGATTAGATTTGAAAGTATACAAAGATCCAACATTAAAGAACATCCTTTCTTAAGAAAATTTTATATATTACACATTTTGCAACAAGACCACGATACTAAGTGCCAGAAACAGTCTTTCCTTAAACACCTCCAGGGACAGTGACCCCACCATCTCCCTGAACAGCTCATTCCAATGTTTAATAATCCATTCTGTGAAGAAATTCTTCCTACTGTCTTCTATAATTGAGGCGTCATTCAAATGAAGACGCGAGAAAGTAGTTTTAAAAATTATATAGAAAAAACAAAGCTTGAGGGTCATCACTTGAAGAAGACATTTCAGTTGGGTTACTGAAGTTCCTTAATTTTCTCTCTATTTTGTGCCTAACAGAAACACGCATCTCTTCAGAATCAAATGGTGCTGGTTCTCATGGTGCTTCTATGCTGGATGCGATGGAGGAAAAGTCAAAGCTGGAATTTTTCCAATTTGTACCATTTGTGTCATCCAAGTGTCTAAGTTCACATCTGTGCTACTACAAATATTTCCGAAAGTAATGAAATCAGTATTTCACCTTGAGCCTGACAACCTTATATAATAGCAAGAGCAGAGGTACTCTGGGCATCCTGCTAGAACTGGTCTGATTCAGACGGGTAAACACTGTATTTGCGCAGTGTTTATTCCCTAATATGACATACTTAAGAAATCTCCCACATCTTACCACTGCTGTTAGTCAACAGCACCTCATTAGGCATCGCACATGGATTTATACATGTGCCATGGTTTAGGAATGGTACTCCCCCTGCAGAGAGCCCTCAACAAATTGAAGAGATGAGAAATCACCAACTGTATGAAGTTTAACAGTGGCCGCATTCTGCACCTGTGATGGGGCAACCTTGGTTGTGTGTATGGACTGGGAACGAGAGGTTGGAGAGCAGCAGTAAAAAGGGACCTGCGGGTCCTGGTTGATGGCAAGTTGAATCTGAGTCAGAAGTGCCCTGGCAGCCAGGAGGGCCAACCCTGTCCTGGGGGGCATCAGGCAAAACATCGCCAGCAGGAGAGGGAGGGGATTGTCCTGCTCTGCTCTGCACTGGGGCGGCCTTACCTTGGATATTGTGGCAGTTCTGGGCATCACAATATTAAAAAGACATTTATCTATTAGAGAGCATCCAGAGGAGGGCCACAAGGATGGTGAAGGGCCTTGAGGGAAAGCTGTATGAGGAGCAGCTGAGGGCACTTGGTTTGTTCAGCCTGGAGGAGACTGAGGGGAGACCTCATAGTAGTCTACAGCTTCCTCATGAGGGGACAGCGCTCAAGGAAACAGCATGAAGCTCAGTCACAGGAGGCTTAGGTTAGATATCAAGAAAAGGTTCTTCACCGAGAGGGTGGCTGAGCACTGGAACAGGCTCCCCAGGGAGGTAGTCACAGCACCAAACCTGTCTGAGTTCAAGCAGCTTTTGGACAACACTCTCAGGCACATGGTGGGATTCTTGGCTGTCCTGCACAGGGCCAGGAGTTGGACTTGATGATCCTGATGGGTCCCTTCCAGCATATCCTATGATTCTATGACTCTATGATATTTATTTTACAAAGGCTGAATCTGCAACAGTGCTCGATATGTAGCACTCAAGTGGAGGTACCAAGTGTTTGTTAGTATATTATAATTGCTGTTTGACAGAATGATCATCAGCATTATTATAATCCTTGCAGCTTTTGATCATTTCTAGAGGGGTGGAGCCAAGGGTCAGATTGTAGTCTCATTTTTACAGTGCAGATTCAGTGGTGTTTGCTGAATATAAAAACAAAGAGATTTGAATTGATCTGTAACAAAAAAGAAAAGAGGGATATGTAGAATTCAAGAAGGAAACCTGAAAGTCTGAATTTCCTTGGCTGGATTACAATCTCTCATCTGTACTTGTATATCAATCCCATGTAGCATAATTTTCCCTTTTACCCTCCTGGCTCTCAAAGCTAACAAAGAAGGCTTTTAAGTATGGTAATTGAACAGATTAGTCTTGCTTAGTAATAGGTAAATCCAGAGGGACATGAAAAACCTAAATATGGAAACTAGTTTTAGATAAGACCAGAATTCCGGGTTTGAAAAAGGATCTAAGAGCTACTAAGTCAGACTTCTTCACAAATTCTGTGCTATGCCTTGTTTTTAAATTCTATATCCATTCAGAATTACTTCTACAGGTATGACAAGACACCACCAATTCTGCAAACACTCTTTAGTCATGTAAACTAAGTGCTTCTCGTGGATTTTTTTCCGTACATAGCGAGTCAGTACTAGTCATCGAATTAGTCAGTGCAAAATTCTGGCAAAGTGCTGCATACCCTTAGCTCAGAGAAGAAATCTAGTCAAGTCAGATGCTTATGCTGCCAAAGTAGGATCTGATCCCATAAGAGAAACAAAAGTGACACAGAATGATAAAACACACTTTTCCTCTACCCTTGCTTAAGCAGCCAAGAGCAGAAATAGATTTAACAGCCGCTGCTCTGTCAGTAGTGCCCAGGCTGATAGCAGCAAAGGCAGAAACAGCAGCTTCTTTGTGTTTTACTGAAATTCTCCTCTTCCCCCTCCCTCCACCCCCGAAGGGGCACAGGGTCACTGATTGCATAGTCTTTGCTCCATTGCACACTCTCAGCTATTGTTCAGTCTGCTCAGAGAGCAACAGACTGAATGTGCGGCACAGCCTTGTAACCGAGCCTTCTTTTTTATTATTGTGTGAATTAAGGATTCTCAATAAATGTAAAGCACCTGTTCACTTGGGTCGGTGTAGATGACACGTTGAGGGAAGGCTGTATGAAATCCTGCAGCAGAAATGTATGACTTACACCGGGTACCTCTTGAAATATGATCATCTTTGTTACAATCTTCTAATCCTTCTAAAGGGATTTGCATGGTACAGGAAGATTTACAATGTAATGGATTACTATTTCATAATCTGGGCCAAGGGGAAGAAACTTCAAATACTTACAATTTTTTTTTACTGCATTTCAAACTTTTTTTCCGTTCTGGAAACACAACACCGGGGAGATTGTTAGAGGGTGTCTGCGCACAAAATATGGTATCAACATATCACTTGTGGGCTTTGTCTCATCTGGATTTCCAAGAATGTGTAATTTTATTCTCTACCTGCGTCCCTTTTTTTTGTGGCCACAGTGCTTGTCATTATCCAAAAGCAAAGAAAGTTTGTTAATAGAAACTGTGTAGGAAATGAACAAAATATTTTTTAACAAACTGTTATTAAATGGGCATGACTTTACCCTGTGTAAAATATATTAGAAAAAAAGAGAGAGCAAATGTTTAAAAAATAATATTAAAAAACCAAATCACTTCTTATTTGTGTGGTCAGAGTTATATTTTTTTTCAATTTTAACCGCTCAATGTCACCAAAAGAACAGAAAACTGCACAGAACCATGAAACTCAAAACTGAAGACAATTTTTCAAAAGAATGTTCTATCTGCAAAGTCCAGACTGTCTGAAAGGTTACACTACATTCCTTGGATATTAAAGTCAGCCTGCTACATGTAGGTACCAAGAATGACACACCCAAAACTCCTTTTAGCCAGTGGTCTAAAAGCAGATAGTGGCTTTTTCATTTAGCCTTTAAGATGTGTAACAGTGAACAGGTTCTTCCCAACATCCCACAGCAATGAAAAGCACAGCTCCAACAGCCTTAGGTGCAACAGAAAGAGGTACAGAAACCTCACATTTTGCAGAAGGGCATCACTGCAAGTAAAAACTTCATTAATGCCCATGAGCTCTTTATGCCTTTATTGCCCTCGCAGCCAAAGGGTGAATTTAGACTGTTAAAACCATAAAAGCTTGGAAAGATTTAAATTAAGCATAAATCAGAAAATTTGAGTGCCAGTTTGTATACAGAGGGAATGAGCTGTAGTCAAAAAGAATTTTTTATTCCTATCATCAGGAAAAGCTAGTAGTATTGAAAGCAGAATTGCTAATCAGAATTTGTATGCTCAGTCAGTTTAAAAGTTTCACAAAATGATGGCCATATTGCTCTCAGTATAATTCTGAACTAAGATAACTGACAGATATTTTTCATCTGGAGAAAGCCCAGCAGTCCCTATGTAGGGCTCACCCTGAAAGCAGGGTTAGGTTTAAGCTTGAGAGAGAAACTGAGTCTGGGATCTGGAGCTGAAGTGGGGCTGGAAAGGGCTGCTGAAGGAAAGTGGGGGCTGCAAAACAGAACTTTTTCATCTGAACAGGAGCAGGTTTTGGTTTGTTGAGATTTTTTGGGGGGGAGTGGAGTTGGTTATTTGGTTGGGTAGTTTGGGGGGTTGTTTGTTTGTTTCTTTGTTTTTCTGTTTTATAAGAACGTAGCCTGGAACTAGAGTTAGGGCTATGTTACAAGGTATGGGACTCCGTATGTTTTTATGTATTTATACCTCTAGAGAAGTGCATCCATAAAAAGTGCATTGTGGAGCAACTTGAGGAACAGGGGACAGTTTCAGACTAAGACCACTCCAAATAGATAGTATTTAAAAAAATAATCAAAAATAATCAAATACTTAGAAGCTTAGAAAACCACTGATCTTCAGAGTTACTTTCACTGTTGATGTTCAAAGATGCAGATAAAAGAACCCATAAGCATCTCAAGGATAAACCAGTGCTACAGAGAAAGCACCTATAAGTAATTCAATACTTTCTGTTTCATAATACCTGCGTTTCTCCGGGGAAAATGTTTTCTACAGGGAAAAAATTACCTGAACTTAGAGTAAAGTATTGTAAAGAAAAACTACAAAAGAAATCTTATGTCCATGTGAAGTACAATGAAGTGTTTACCTTAGGCCACACCTTTATTATGAAAATATATAATCTCCATTCACAGTAAGAAAACGAGTGAGGACAGGTAGGGGTTCTCATCAGCTAACAGGTTGAACTAGTGGAACTATGAGGGCTGTGCATTAAAAACAACCCCCCAAAGGCAACTATTTGGCACTTGGGGTTTTTTTTACAGTATCTACAAGATACTTAATGTCACAAGAGTGGATGTTAGGCATTTAGCAAACTCTGAAAGTAAATACTTAGATCAGATACCTGGAAATCAAAACCCTCCTTGTGAGGGGATGAGCATGTGCAAGATTAAGTCCATCAGAACCGGCTCTGGACTGTGCTCCTGAGCAGTGATTGATCAAAGACAACGGAAACTTGAAGTGTGCTAGAAGAAAAAAAAAGGATCAGATTATTTGAGCTCAAAATGTAGAAATCATAAATGAAAGGAGCAGTGGTAGGTGTGTGCATCACTATTTAAGGAATCTGGTGCTTAGTGCCCAGATTTCCAAGGGCTTGTTAAGAGCAGAACTGAAATGCAAGCAGAGGAAGAGTGTGAAATGTTGCAGATTACAGGAGAATAGGGACCAACGGAAGCCAGTCATACTTCTCATGTCTATTATGTGTGTCGCGAAAATGATTTACCTTAGATTTACCTTACTAGATCACAGCCCAGTCCAGTATCTCCATTTTGAGAGATGTTACAAAAATACAAGTATTTCTTTATTCAGCTTCACTTTCCCTAAGTTGTTATTGCCTCAGCAGAATGAGGAATAATATTGATGATCATGGGCAGCAAAAAACAAGTTAGAAGTCAGAGAAAGAGACAATCAGAAAGTAGGATCAGACATGGGACCACATCCATTTATGCTGCTTTTCTTGCAAATTTATTTTGGCTCTTCCAACAAAGATGGAAGGAAATATTCATCATGTTGCATTTGTCAAAAAATAAATTTTGTAGTTACCTGGGATGAATTCAGTTCATTGCTTTGAGCAGAGGATACACTATTTTGCTTTTATTTCTATATCTAGAAAACCGGAGAGACTTATACAATGATGCTGACAGCACACAGATTTGTAATATTTCAGGAGTTCAAGATCTTGAAGATTCATTGCAACAGTTCAGAGAAATCTTTGTAGAGGAACTTTAAATATAGGATTTTTTCATGTTATTAGTATTGAAAAGACAGTTACTATCTCTTCCTGTATACTTATAGAGAAAACTTCACAGGAGAAGATACATGGCAGCTTGGGAAAATGATTTTCCCTGAGATAATCTGGATACCTCAAAGTCTTTACTCCCAGGGGTGTAAAGAATGCAGAAAGGAGGAAAAAGAATTACTTATCCTGCACAAAAAATGTAAATAAACAATAGCAAAATGTAAATGTACAGTCAAGGCATTTTTAGAGCAGGTAAACTAAAATATTATGAATCAAACAAGAAATCATTATACAGCATTAGGCTAGTGTTTCCATTTCTGCACCAGCTTGTTACAGGCTGTCTCAGTCCAGCTTTCTTGTTGACAGATTTTTACCTCATTTTCAGTTCATTTCACTGAAAAAAAACCCCTAACGTAAAAATGGAAATATCCTTCAGTAAAACTGCAGATTCTCCTAATAAATATTAATTCCCCCTTCTTTAAAAGGTGCTTGTTTGAGGTATTATGAGTAGTAGCTATGTGTGTTAAATCTCCCATTCTTTGTACCAGCTTCTTTAAAAAAAAATAAATCAGCCAATGAAGAGTGCCTAGACTGACGCTGTCTCCCTCGGTTAATCCAAGGCCAGGAGAGGGATAATTTGATTAAACTGAGACCCTAATTTATTTAGCTTTAGTTCTGGATCAACCTCTTCTTAATAGAGTGCTGTCGTCTCCAATTGTTTGATGAAAATTAAAGTGACATAAATACCATGGGACTTTTTCAATCTGATTAGTCAGCTAACTTGCATCAATACTACCCCAGCCATCAGGCGCTGGCGTCCTTCCTTTCACCAGCCTTACTAACAACTGACAAGTTCTCCTTGAAGCCCGGGCACCCACGCTGCCACTCAGACCCCCACACTTAACCCATCATCCCTCCTCAATGGCTCTTGTTTGACAAGGTGCCCACACCTTTTTCCATTGCTGTTCATCAGACAAAGCTAAATATTGTTTTATTAGCAATCAATAGCCTGTTAATCCCAAACGATTTCACAAATCCACTGAGCTCTCAAGCTGATTAAAAACGTTTGGGGGGTTTTGGGGGGGGGGTGGTGTTTATGGTTTTGTTGTTTTTTTTAAGCTGCTAAATTTCAGATGGATTTTCACCTCTCCTCCCAGCTCTCACACTCTGATATGGGACATTGTAGCTGGTAAGCAAAGCCACAATAGCAAAAAGAGCTCTGTTGTCTTTAATGTTGCCTTTAAGTGGACGTATGCACATGTCAAAGTTTCACAGTTTAAATATGAGCAAACCTATGCCACCAAACTCTCAGCACATTTAGTAGCTCCTCCACTTTCAATCCATCAGTTTGCAACTTAAGAATACAAGAGCTTCTGAGCCTTCTCTTTTCTTTTTACAGCAATATGGTAAATTCTTGCTTAGTCTGTGGGCAGGGGGACCAAGAAGTGAGAGAGAGAAGTAAGCTTCTTTGATTTACCATACATAAACAGCTAAAAAAGCTGGCTGGTGCACTATTGAACCATCTACCATTCATGTCCAAGTCACAGACACAGGCTTGGTGGACTGTGATGATACCCATGTTTGCATGTTGGGTCATGGGTAGATCTGAATGGCACAAGGAGAATAGCATTACAAACACGCTTCCTCTTGGATCTACCCATCCTTGCTCACACCCGCTGTCTGCCTGTCTTGCCCTGGAGACACTGATTAGGAGAGCTGGTGATATAATTAATGATAGTTTACTGATGTGATGCAACATAAATCAAGGACAAGGCAGACAGGCAGTGTGGACAGGCATGCACTGAGCCTCTGAAGCACCCAGGAGCACAATGCTGAGTCTCAAGACTTGGTGAGTTGGCTTTGCAAGTCTAGGTTTTATTCTTACCCATAATTAATTGTTGCTGTAGGTCTGCTCCCTCTGCAACAACAGGGAAAGAAGGGTTGTGGGCAAGCTGATGCCTCAGCAATGTTGCAAATACCCTGCCTGAAACAAATCTTGAAATGGATGGTCTTGACTCTTCAGTCAACTTACCCCTAGGACAAGTTCTTGTTGACATTGAAGGACTTAACTAAAAGTAAAAGCAGCCTAACACACATTTTATGCTTTTTGTGCTGGGTTTTAACATACCCAGACTGTGTTTTAAGTAGAAAGGGAAAAGTTATTTCAGCTGATACAGTCCTCTGGGAAGTCTGTTGAAACAAAATGTCTATTTTCTAAAGCATCAGCCTTGAGAACAGAGTACGAGTTCTGAAACAGACTGCAGATGTAAAGTCTAAAAGGCAACATTTCAAATCAGTAACTTGAAAAAGTCGACATAATTATTGTGAAAATAGCTACTTGTTAAATAACTGCTGTTAAAATAGCTCCAGATTTGACTGTTCAGTGTCTGTTTCAAATGAGTCTTCCATACAAGCTCAGGTGTTTTGTAAGCTCTTCTGAAACTCTTCTTTCAATAATTTTTTCTGTTAGAATAAATATCTATCCTATCAAAGATATTCATCAAAACACTAGAACATAATGGCAAAACCCCCACTATCTACTCATAATTTAAAAAAAAAATTGATATTTTAAATTGCAGACATGTTAAATGGAACATGCAAGTTTCTGGCGAGGCAAACAAAGCAGCAACTCTTTGTTACTCTCCCTTTGGCTACTGCGCATGACCCCACTGCATTTGCCAGTGGCTAAAAAGGGCCTCAAAGAATGTTTTTCAGTTTTGTATTTTATGAAGTTATAAATAAAAGTTAACAAAAAAAAGTACTAAAATTAATACTCATCCAAGTAAGTACTTACTGTAGTTTAAAATTCCTCTTTAAATCCTCTATTTCTAAGGCGAAGGATGGTAACTTTAGAAAATTATTGTTGATTCAAGTTGTGAACAACTCCACTGCTTTTGAATTCTAGGATAAAGCGATATGTATTTTGTGTCAAGATAGGGGTTTTTTTTAACTATATCTGCAGATATATTGTGCAATAGCATTTGCTGCTCGAAGTAGAAAAAAAAGTTTGCTATTTGTTCCTAGAATTATTTTTGTATAATAACAGCAGAAATGCCATTGATACCTCAATCTCCACCTAATCATTCTGTAAAGAGTATTTGAACATCTGAAAACATGCGGGGAATGAAACCTGAAACATTGTCCTCGACAGCACAGTAAGAAACATACCATCATCATAAAGAGGTGCCAAAGACTGAAAATCAGGATGAGTTCTTGCTGCACTGTGAGCTCTGGGTATGTCCAGACTGCACCAATCTCTGCAAGCCAGCTCAGGTGTTGGAAGGAGTTGATACAGATCAGCATGAAACTCCACACTCTTTAATTCACCATGGACACATAGCTTTTCAGTTCTTGCTCAGAATACTTGACTTTCATCATGGCTGGGCTTCGCGAACGAAGATTTGAGAAGGGCTCTACCACGTTTGTTGCAAGCGCGTTGGTGGCTGAAAAGCCCAATACGAGATAGGCTTGACTTTAATGTTTTGCTTTTAATACGTTGGTTTTTATAGGGGGAAAAAAATTAATGAAATTATTCAGGAAAGCAGAAGACACAAATTTGCTGTGTAACCTACATTAATTCTGGGTTACAGCCTTGACTGTATGTCATGACTGCAGTGGCTGCATCTGCAAAGCATTTTGTTTTGTGCAAGAACATCTTCAACTAGACCAGTGTGCCCAGAGCCCTGTCCAACCTGACTCTGAATGTTTCCAGGGATGGGGCATCTCAGCCTCTTTGGGCAACTTCTTCCACTGTTTACCACCCTCATCATAAAACATTTCTTTCTTATATCTAGTCTGAATTGACCCTCTTTTAGTTTATAACCATCACTTCTTTTCCTATCACTAGAGGCCCCTGTAAAACATCTGTCCCCATCTTTCTTATAAGCCCCCTTTAAATATTGAAAGGCTGAACTTACTGTGCTGCATCTCTGGCTTCTGCTTACTGATCTGCCCCTAAGACATTATGTAAACATAATATTTTTTTTTGCTGTCAGAATGAGCGAGCTATTATTCCAGTGTTCTTCCCCAGAGGAATAATCCCTGTGAATCATTACAAGTGGTCACAATTCAGAATAATTCCTCTAAAGTTTTGCTTGGTGCCAGGGGTCACCTGCCTCTGCAAACTGAGTGTTAGTGATGCCTGTGCACTTGTACAAAATTGAGGTCACCCAGCTTGTTTACTGGGACTCTTTGTCTGGCAGCCAAATCCTACAGATGCTCAGCAGCTGTTGTCCAAGTTACATATGCAGGAAGGAGATTTACTGTTTTGCTCAAGTTCTCCAAAGCAATGGTTCATTTCTCTGGCAACATTCAGGGCACACTGGAGACAGCAGTTATACAGTTTTGCTTTTAATTGATCAGGAAATTTTGTTTCTTAACCATGGGTTTGGGTAGTAATAACTTGGTCTATTTAATGACCATATGATCTGCATGCTGAAGTGTTGTTTTCTGAACTTTAAAGGCCCAGAACTGAATAACATGACACTCAGAGAAGCTTGAGATCAAATCTAAATCCAGATCCAGGGTAGAATTTGAGTTAACAGTGAACTGTCAAACAATTTCATTGGATGTACAGTAATTCAGTAAAATTAAGATTGAGTCTCAGTGGTTTATTTTGACCTTTCAGCTTCCGTTCTTAGAAATACCTAACAATAAATGATTCTTCTATTAATATATTTTCACTTTTGTTCCCTAGAAAAAATCTGTGATAGCAAAAACATGAAATATTCTGTCTTCAAAAACCCTCAAAAAATGAGAATTACCCGTTTTGTGTTTCCATTACAGTAAGCTTGCTGCAAGACTACTGAAGTAATACTTTGCTATGTTATCCCAAATCTGTCTTCCTGAGGAGCTGTCCTGATTATCTCTTATCAGCAACAGTGGATAAAGTTGTCTTTGGTCTTCTGTTTCCTGCTTTCCTTGCCTGCTTGCTTTATTTCTGTTCTGCTAGGAACAGGGCTCTCTGCTTGCCTTCTAGGAACCAACTCATTTTGAAGAGACATTACCAAAATACACCAGCAAATCAGGGTGGAGAAAGCTTTACTCAATATGTGGTTTGAGCTCCTTAAATGAGAAAGTGCACCACCCTTCAGTGAACTGATTTGTATAAAGCAACAGAGGACCCTCTATAACAAGCAACAACTTTTATAGAATCATAGAATGCTTTGGGTTGGAAGGGACTTTGATGCTCATCTTGTCCCAATCCCCCTGCCATGGGCAGGCACACCTTCCACCAGACCAGGTTAAAGCCCCACACAATGTGACCTTGAACACTTCCAGGGATGAGGAAGATACAGTTTCCCTGGGAAACCTGTACCCATGTAACTTTCTATATATTTACATATACTTTTCCATTCTCTCTAATTAGTCTCACAGACCACTATGGTTCCTTTTAAGTGCACCAATTCTCATTTTAAAAAGGAGTTGCTCTTCTTATTTCTAGGCTTTTATGAAAAGATTGCTCTGGTCTTTGTTTTTCTAATAATCAGGAACCTTCTTTTCTACTTTCCAGAAATTTCTGCATTGCTGAGTTGCTGCCATCCAGCATTTGAGGTGGTGAGAAGGAATAACTGGGTGACCTCACATATGCATTAGAAGCTTCTAATGATAACTGCATGTGTTATCAGTGATGGCTTTGGAATCTAAACAGCTATAAAATGGTCAACATTCCTGAAGTCTTTACACAAGGCTTCACTGGAGCCTGAACTCTCTGCCTGTAAAAGCAGAGCATCCTGCCAAGTTTCCACAATATTTAGCAAGGAATGCATAGTTGGAAAAACATTCCAAATGGTTTGGACTTTCCACTTTTTCTGTATGTTCTGGTGTGAAACCGAGAGCAGATTCTGGTCTAAGCAAGCAAAATGACTTGGTGCTGTGCTCTTGTAAGTAGGTGGGCACGGGAATAATTTTGTTCCTTTTGTTCCACATTCGTGGCGCTAAACGAGATGCTTCCTCTGTAACAGGGATGCTCCACGAAGCTTCTTCCTTTTCGACAGTGAACACAGGAGGGCAGTGCAGTTCCAATTTGGATTCAAACATCTCTGGAGCAGCTGGTCTTAAGGAAAGCTCAGCCCAAGTCCAAGTAAAGCCTCCAATTCCAGTTAAAGGAGTTTCTACTCTTTCCCTTCATTATACATTTGGCAACCCAGCTGTAGCCAGACCTTTTTAAATAATTGCATCTTCCCCAACCTCCACATGTGCAGCAAATATACATACTGCCAAAGAAAGGCAAAAACAAAAGAAGAAAAAGAAGGAGAGAAAGGAAGGCAATGGAGGAGAAGAACAGTGGGAAGAAAGGAGGGGAGGGAGGAAGAAGGGAAGAGAAGGGAGGAAGGAAAAAAAGAGGGGGGAGGGGGGATTTTGAGATGGTGTTTGAGATTAAAATAAAATAAATAGGGTTGCTGTTGCATTTATCTGTACCACACATAAACAAGCTGCTGGACTCAAAGTCATCAAAAAAGTCAGTCAGGATGGCAACTCATGTACAGTTCTAAATACTACCTTAGAAATTGTACTTGCAGTATAAACAGTAGCTGCATGATTTTAAAAAGTCGTGAACTAGGTAAAGGAAATTTAAAAAAATTTTTTCCTGGTAGCTCTGGCAGATTTCATCTGATCCCTGCTGATGGGTCCACAGCCTCCTCATTCAAATATCCTCTGTCAAAATGTATTTCCACTGTCACATTCTGTCTTTTACTGTATTCATTTCAGAGTGGTTCTTCCAACCAGGTTGCCTAGTAAATGACTAGTAAAAACAAAATAGTCAGTGAAGTAAATGAGTAGTTTGGGGAAATAAAGATTATTTGGTGAAATAATTTGGTTTTTTAAACACTTTTTTCCCCCCAACACATTGAAGCAAAGTCAACTCTTTTGCATGAACAACTGTTAGCAGACACTGACTTTAACCAGGCCCTTCCCTTGTGCAGAACCTCGAGTTTGGATCCCATCACATACCACAGTGCTAAGAAACATTTAGAACATGTGGCTGCATGAGATGGGTGATGTTTTACCAGCAGGACCACACCCCCTGCCCAGCATACACTGGCATTATACAGGATCTCACAGACTCTGGAGTAGTCACATCAGCAGAGAAGATTTTGTGCTGAAACAGTTCTTGAGCAGGAGATTTCAATTCTATGCATCATACATTTGTGGCATTTCCTAGTCTTTTTCTGTTTGATCCTTTTGACAGGTGATTTTGTTTCCTTGGGAATATATATACTCATAGAGAGATATACAGAAATTGGAGAAATCATTGAGTATATCTGCAACCATTACTTTATACTGTTATTTTTATGAGCATTTCTAGTTAACATTTTGGTGAGTTAAATAAAACTAGCAGCAGATATACTAGTAGAATAATCACCTTCACAAACACCTCATAAGATATATAATATTTACAACAACAAACAACAACAACAATAATAATAATGATGATGATGATGATGATGATGATGATGATGATGATAATAATAATAAGCTTGTTTCTGACAAAAGAGGAGGTACCCTGCTTCTGTTTCTGGTTTCACAGTCCTACCAACACACTGACACATTCCCATATGAATGAAAACCTAATTTATCTGAAAACTAAACCTGTAAAGAATGGATCAGCCAGGTTGGTATCTGTGTGGCGCAACACGTGGCTAAAAATATCCTGGTAAAGGAGGAGAGGTGGGATGGTGCTGCTAAGGGCAGGAAGGGAGGAAGGCAGGGAGGGAACTGCATTTATGAGCAGCATCTTCAATTTTGCCTGGTATAAACCTGAGGCCATAACCTAAGACCAACTTCCACCGAGTTCAAGGGAGTCACAGCGCTCTGGAGGGCCTTTCACTGGGCCACTTTATAAGAAAGTCTTTCAAAAATTTCTAGATCACTAAAAAAATCAGATTGAAGATATCAAGGTAATAACCACAGTGTGTATTCCTTCTTCTGAAAGCATTATTTTTCAGTGAAGGTGTATGTGGCATTAAATAAAGGACGAAATGGCTAAAGTGAAGTGGTAAAAGAAAGGAATCACCAGGAAAACCTCAACAGCCTCAGGGGGAAAAAAATAGAAAGAAAAGATGGCTGATATTGAGAAAATTGACTTCAAAAAGAAATACTTTAAGAAACTGAAAAGCATTTATGAAGCAGTACTTACTGGAACTCAGTTGCACTGGTATAAAAATATGGAACAGCTCTCTCTGCCTTTCCTTTTTAACTGTCTTGTCACGTGTAAAGATGATAAAATAATCAAAGCAGTCACTGGAAAATTATAAATAAATTTGGAAAGAAAGGAAGAATTTTGAAGACTGAAACTTTCTTTCTACGACGAAGAGAAACTAGAATTTTGAAAGACTGACATTCTTCAGTGAAATGCTAGAATTTTTAATCTGCATTCCTATCAATAGTGTTACTCATCGATGCAATATATACTGCTAAGTAATATTCTCTATGTAGCCACTGATCAGCCAATACCATTTCAATAAATAAGTTTAGCCTATCAAATCTATGATTGGTTTTGAACTTGGACTAAAACCATTGTGTCAAAGTGAAAAACGATACAAGAACTTATACACAGCGAAAAGCATTCAGCAAAACATTAGAAATTCAGTGACATCAGTATTGTATTTTTTCAGCAAATCGAGTTATTTTGTTTTCTCAGAGAAAAATAATGATGTCTGAAATGCCTGATTTTTTTTTTTTGTTTCCCACTCTGCCTCCCCAGACAGCAAGCATAAAAGTAAAGAAACTTTTATCAACTTCACACAAAATCTTCATTAACATTGGTGTCAACTGCAATTCTCAACTAAAGAATTTTCTATTCTTCCATATTAATACATGGTGAAAAAATAACATTTTCACTATTACTGGGTTGGTTTTGGAAAACATGAGAGATGGCAGGGTGACAAGACTAGATTTTGGGCTGGATCATCCTTATGTAGTATCTACTTTTATTATGACTACTTTTGTAACAGACAACTCCACTTATTCATGGATTTAAATAGCAGAAATCTTCATGTGCATGCAATGAGCAACCAGTTATTGCAAATAATTTTACTAAACTATAGTATTTGAGCTTTTACAGAGTGGCTACAATAATTCATACTTTTGCAGTTTTTTGGGGGACTTTTTTTTTCATTCTGTTACAGTAATGATAAATTTTTAATGTTAATCAGGTTTGGAGAGGGAGTATTCTTTTTTCTGTAAAAGAAACGTGAAATTAATCTTTCTCTCCTTCTCTGTTTTACTGGCCTAATTCTGATTTCATTTTTAAGTCTGTGAAACCTCTACTGATGTATAAGGACACATCAGAAAAAAAACCCCCCTTAGAAGCAGATTTATTCAAATGGACAGGATGGTGTACTCTTTGGTATTTCAGGCAGAGCATTCCTGAACACATCTTGGCCTCCCACAGTCTTCAGGAAGCCAGTTGGACAAATGGGAAGGTTAGCAAATAATAAATATCAAGAATATTAGAATAATGAGATCATTGCCTGGCAGACAAACTATTTTGAAAACTAAGATCCCAGCTACATCTCCCGCACAGCCAGAGGATTTAACTGAGATAAAGGGATGACTGTACAGAAATATGCCCCCAAATCCTATAATCCATTTCTCCATAACTATTTCCAACCATCAGAATGTACAAACAAACAAACAAAGCAATCTGACCTTAGTAGAAAAGATAAAGTGAACTGCAAACAAATCTCAAATTCCATCCTCCCTCATCAAACATGCTCAAAATGCCCTCTGCAGCCCATGCTGAAAGGGGAGGAGAGGAAAACCCAGCCAGCCAGCTCTGCAAAAACACCCCGGGGACCACAAAAAACCTTAACAGTGGATGAAAAGAAGGTGCCATATCAATTCCATTTTCATTCATCATTGTTAAGCTTCGAGTTTAAGAAAGTTTCATTGCCCATAAATACTCAGATCATAAGCAGCTGCACATGATATCATTTAGAGCCTGGTTGCATAACCCATATTTCCCCCGAGCTTTGTCCCTAAGCTGCAGCCTGACAGGCATCAGCCAGACCCAACTTGTTTTAAAAAGCCTGGGCAGCATTTTTACGTTTAGCAGCTGAACCAAACGTCACAAAAGCGGCTGAAAAGAATTGGTAAAAGGTTAGGATAGATTGACTGTTTCCAAATTGGAATACTAATGATGATCCTTAATGAAGCCTGACAGTACAATCTGTTTCTTATTGTTCCCTAAGTGCTGGCTGCTGATCATATTCACTGGTTTTAGGTGACGGGGACAGACAGGGACAAATGGGCCCCACTGGTGAGCAGGACTGTGCACAGCTGATCTTTCAACAAGGATTAAATTCATTAAAATGATTCTCCCATCAGAAGAATCATCTTTTGATTGTTATCATCGTAGTGGTTTATAATTTTGAATGATGTCTAATTGGTGTCACTACTGTTTGGGTCAGCTGCTTAGTAATCTTCTTAGAAAGCGGTAAAGAATACATAATTTAAGTAGCTCAGGGAGCAGGGGGTTGAAGGAGGGAAAAATACTCAACTTGATTTAATACCTCTCATAATGTCAAAGAACAATGGAGAAAGTAGGCAAAATACCTGCCAGACCCAACTGGTTGAAAACTGACTTTGCTTTCTTAATTCCACCACTTTAATAAAAAATTGTTTCTCATAAGGCACTTTCTCATAAGGCACTTTTTCATAAGGAGAGTCTTAAATAAATGTTTTATCATAACACTGATAATAAACATAATTGGAAATACTTCATTTTCTGGGCAAAGACCATATGCTCAGGGCTGGAGAGGACTCAGGGGCAAGCCCAGACTGATCAAGCAGGTCATTACTAGACTTCAGAGGCAGAACTGGCACAGGTTGTATGGCCTTAGCTCCACAAACAACATCTCACAGTTCTTCTCACAACCAGTTTTTTGAAAACAGTGTCAATGACCACAGAATTAGGATTGGGAGGATCTGGTCTGCTACTCAAATTTTTAAGGTATTTAAGCACCAATGGGAGTCTAGAAGAGGTCATGGAAGCACCTGTATGTCAAGCAAGGTTGTTCATCTGCCTGGTTTTGCTGTTTGGGCTGCGTCTTACCTCGACAGCCAGGTGCTCCAATAATGCCTAAACCATCCCTGCAAAGTGGATGTGGGGTTTCTTGTGTGTTGTTTAGATTCAAGTGACAGAATAAGAGAAAGGCCACTTTCTGTGCCTTAGAACAACAGAGATTTTAATGAGGTGAGGACAAAGCTGCCCCTGACAGAGCTGGGATATGACAGATTATTTCCTCCTGTTCCCTCTTGAAACAAATATATGGCTGCCACAGATAATCTGAAGGAGAGCTAAAACCTGAATCTTGCATATTCAAACAACTAAAGCCCCAGAGACTTCCACTGAAGCAAGTGATATCCAAATCTCTCTCAGAGGAGAACAGGGAAATAATTCTTGGTTTATGTTAATTTGTCTTCTACACATAGGATAATGTTTCTCTCTTACCTATCTACCATCATAAATACACAACAGTGGCAACATGACTTTGTGAATGGAGCAGTTCATGTGGGAAGGCACCTCTTTCATCAGTGTAATAGGTGTTTAGATGATATACACCCATATAATCTAACACATTTTGGGGCTGAATGGGTTACCACCCTCTTCCCTGCAGCTGGCAGTGGGAGGCATCACTCTCTTTGCAAAGCCACTGTTTCACCATATCTTTCTCCAGTCACACTCTCCAGCCCCACAACCAGCTGTCTCATTGGAAAAGGAAATGTGCTGCATGACAAATCACAGTAGTCACGCCTGTTTTCTCATGGAAGATCTCTTCTGCTCTAAGTCATCACAATTGCTGTAATTCACCTGTTTTACCTAAAACCTCAGGTTGGAATAATAACACTTGAATAAAAATTATTCCCACACGTTAGCTCTTCGGAGTCAACAGTAAAACCATCAACACGGGATCATACATCCACTACATTAGATGAAAACCAGACCTTTTACAATCTTAGCTACATTTTGTAAGAAATTCTGCTTAACCTGATCTTGTCAGGCTTTACTATGGGCCCCAATTCCCACCAAATCATCTTCATAACTCAAGTAGTAACAAGAGATTAAAAACCCATCTTTCTAATTCCTCACCCTCCAGATGGTCATTCTTTAGAAAGCATTCTGTAAAAAAGCAAGATAAACCTAAACCAAATTACAAGTCATTATAACAATAAATAAAAAGCTTTTAAATGATAGAGCCCAAATTGTCACTCAGGTTTGGGTAGCTGGACCATCCACACCTGGGTCATATTTCATAGGCTGAAAGCATTTATACTCATTCGATGAAGTTTCTTTTTATCTTTTCTCCACACACATTCCTCCTACTTGTTCTTCTGTGTTTGGTTAGACTGGGCACACTGATCTTATTCAACACTGTTAATAACTGTTTAGACAAGGAGCTAAGTTACAAATTGTAAAATCCAACTATTGTTCCTGTTCCCAGCACTGATTCGAGATAGATCTATCTATCTATGACTGTGGATAGATTACATTCCTGCTGTTTCCTTTCCTTTTTTTTGGTTTAGAATAATCCTGTTCTGCAAAATATTTTAAGCAAATGAAGCTGAACATCATTACATGTGCTCCCACAAATACATTTTTTTAGACAATCACTCTAGCTTTTTTTGTGTTATTCTTTTTGAAATGGATAGGGTGCATTTCTAGATTGGGTGGAACCTAAGGCTACAGACAAATATCCAGTGGGACAACACCAGCTCCTAACTGTCATATCTAAGACTAGTATTCTATCTTTTTTTTTCTCATATCTGCAGTCAGAAGAGAAAAACAGGTTAAAAGAATCTTATCAAAATGCGTATTGAGAATTTTATTTCCACAATGAGAAGAGTCTGAGATGAAAAAAAAAGAAATTAAAATATTTTGAAAACGATACAACTATACATTATTTACTTAGTCTTTGAACCATGCTTGAGCTTAAATCTTCCTATATTCTTTTTAGAGACACAGCTGTTTTGACTGGGATTTCAAAAGTCCTTTAAGTATGAAAGTGTATTTAAAGCAAGCACATTAAAGAATCCATTTCTAAATTCAGTTCTTCAAAATATCTGTGTTGCATTGCTATCTGCCCAAATATATCTAAATATAACACTTCCCATTCTTCCTTGCAAACATGCTGTCATTAATGTAAACCTCATAGCTGCCTTGTAGCTAAAAGCTCTTTTACACAGTGAGGCCACAGCACAGATTTGCCACAGAAAATCCAAATTTCAACCACTAGCACACCAGCTGTTTAACAGCCTGAATCAAATCAGTGTTTTAGTGCAAGGTGGAATAAACATCTTCTCCCTCATGACAGCAGTGAATCCAATAGTTACATTTTTGTAAACATATTACTGAATATATATTCACTTTATACACACACAAAGTTTTACCCCTGAGAGCTGTATTAGTCCTATAAGGCTGTGTAAGTGCCTGTCTTCTCTAAATCCTGCTCAAAACCACTTTGGACTTTTTCACACCCAACAAAGAAAATAGCTGTGTTGTCCATAACAGCCAACCTCTCAAAGGCCCAAAAGATCTAGGAACACACACACACACACAAAAAAATTAGAGAAGAAACCCTGCAACCCAGATGAGGAAGGAGATCCAACAGCTGTACTCAGTTCTTAAAAGTTATGAATATCTCTGGCCACCTACATTATAAACTCTTCTCCAAAACAGGATAATTTAAATTGGAGATTTTTATTATTTCAGGATTCCCCCAAGTAAACTCCAATCACCGACTGGACATTTGGAGATACTGCTGCAAACAGCACAAGATCAGAGGCCTCCAACAGCTTTTTCCTTTGTTTCAGACCTGACTGTAAAATTGCCACTTACTTTACAAGCTCTAAAAAAAAAAAAAAGTCAGATAGATCTTGAGAGGCATAACTACATCAAAGGAAAGAAACATGGGAAGAGAAAACTCGTGTGTACACTGAAAACAGAGCTTAAATAGAGCCAAGCTAAAGTACTTGTGGAGAATGCTCTCATCTCTCACCATGATTTCCACACAACCTATTTGGATACTGTCAGATTTTGTCGTAAAGGGAACGCACGTTCTAATGGTGGTTTTTAGTTTTATATGGAGACAGGCTTTCTGGAATTCCCCCATCTCCACACTCTTTTTGTTCCCTAAATACTTTCCCTGCTGCAAAATGCACTGATTCCAAACAACCATAATGACTAAGTCCTCTAGCAAATGCCTTACTACCTGATTTGAATAACACCTTTGTCCAAGGATTGGTCCGTTGTTAACCTTTAACCCTGTATACCTGCCATGCAGGAGGAATCCGCTTAAAATCCTCATTGTAAAGATACACAAGGATTAGCATTAAGGCTATTTGACCTCAGGATTTCTGAAGGCAACTTTTGGATGTAATTTTCTCACATTTTTTTTTGCATTTGCAAATAACTCCTTAAAACAGAATCTAAACAGACTTACTTTCATGGTGGCATTTTTTCCATTTTTGTGATCTCAGTGAGGGAACTGAGAATTCTTTCCAGGAAAAGTTGTAAACAATTTAGGGTTCAGAAGTGCCTAAGAAGGAAGCTGTATTTACTTTCCCTGGAATGGGAGACATAAGCTGTTTTTGACAACTGATCTTTCTGATAATAGAGTTATCCCAAGGGACCAGAAATCAATCACTGGGAAAAGTGAAAATCTTGGTATAGACAGATTTGGTATGCCCTATGCATGTCACTGGAAAAAAACTGTATATTTCCGACAGGTACCATAAAATGTTTATCTAATAGAACATGGCCATCTAGAACAATTAGAGAATATAACTTGCAGCAGATTAAGGAAATGTGCTTGAGAAAGAAGCAATTATAATTCTGCTATGTCACAGGTAGGTCTCTTTGAATGAATAAGAAATCAGACTTACATCAGTTATATCTAGACTGCAAGAGTGAGGTTGGTGGAAGGAGCTGAGAAATGTATATACACCAAGTTACAAGGTAGGATGCAGAGTTACAACTTTCCTCTGGTGGTGCTTGTTAGAAAACACCATCAACACTACAACATATTTTGGTGTCACCTTCTCATTAACCATATTTCCAACCACTCTGCTGAAACCATGACACTGAAAGAGGCCAAGGTACAGTGGGGTGGCTGCTCCACAGACCCTCCTCTCCCACCTGCTTATGGGCCACATCATGAGACACAGTTCAGGACAAAACTCAGCTGGCTCAGGCTGGATTCATAGTCTGGATCTTCAGTGTTGTCTTACCCCATCTCTTGATTAGGCATCTCTTCTCCTCAGAAACATTTCACTGTGTTAGTGAGCAGAACACAGGATTTCTTTAGGCAGCACAGAATTCCATGCTGACAGTTATACAACATTCTTAAAGACGTTCTAGTAGCCTGGGAATAATATATTTGTTTAGCACTATCCAAAATAAAGGAGGGCAAAAATGGATTCTCTTTTCTGTGAATATGTCTGTTTCCGTGAAGGAATTTTAAAATTACTTGCATGTAAATAGATCCCAGATTAGATTACTCTATTAGATTAGATTTCTTGCAGCTGTAGATAGATCCTAGCACCTGAAACTCAAAGAGAAACTCTCAGGGAGTCTGATTCATGAAAAGCTATGTGTGCTGTTTACAAGAGCAATTTGTGTTCAGGTTTTATTATTATTTATTCTGTATATGTGGGAAATAAATATTTTACAGTGAGTTCCTCAAAACAGGTGTATGATTCATCTATCCCCGAACTTTTATTGGCAAAAATATTGAGGAAAACAGCAGGCTGAAAAACTTATTTTCCTGAAATCTAGAAGAAGTTGCTGTTTTAATTCAAACTGCTATGAACCCTGGCAATATCATTCATTGTGCCATTTCTATTTTAGAGACAAAGAAGTAGATTTCAAAGAGCATTTGCAATAAAGCAAGTTTAAATGGAATTCTTGAAGTTGCAGTATCACTGGTCCTTTGATTACAACCTGTGTGGAATTCAAGGATGCTTAGCAGTTGAAGGGTTCCTTTCCAAAATACGAATGAACATTACCTGAGAAATAGAACTGCTGCTAGCTGATGATAGTCCCTGGACAGAAGTGAAGGCATATCCTCCTTTCTCTCCCAGCCTTTGAGATTCACCCTTCTGGGGTACAAGACTGGCAGCTGCTTAAGTGCACTGTTGACAGCACATCACCTGGCAGCTCGTTAGGTCACCCAGTGGAAATCAGCATGGGTGGATTCTTAATTTAATTAGATTTTAATTTCATGTTTACTGCCACTGTTTCTTCCCTCAACATGTATACATTCCTATAGCTCATGTGTTTCTCTCCACTGGAGCACAGATACTTTTTCATACACACATTCATTTGTGAACACTGCATTTTTATACTATCTTGACCAAATCAAAGTGCAACCTCTATCGTGAATGCAGCATGCACTCTCTTCAAAGTGCCAGAAGCAATCATCCACGTGTTAAAGAAAAAAAAAGAAAAGCGAGAAACAAAAAAAAGAAAACACAGAAAATTTATTTTGAAACTACACTCTTAGAAACAATTCTTTTGCTCCCACTTGTGGCAACTACCGCCAACGTTGTTAACTGATCAAATATGTTTCCTTAAAATTTTAACAACATTTCTGATATGGTCTGTCCGAGTACAAGTAAGCTTTTTTTCCTACCATGTCTTTTGCATTCCCTTAGGTCTGTTGCATTTCATAAATTCAATATCCCTCACCTCCTCAGCTCTCAACTAAAACAGAATTATCAGCAACTGGAGGTGCTGCTGTTTCACTGGAATATCCATTAAAAGAAAAAATATCTTTTCCCTTGTTCTACAGAATTCCTTCATCTTTCTGAGGATTTATGTTCTTGGTGAATATTTGGAGATTCTGGCTTCTGGGATTTTGAATAGGTCCAAACTTGATAAACTTTCCTTACCTTCTCATTATTTGAAGCAGCGGCATATAGAGACAAAGCATAAGGATAAAAAGACAGATCTCTTTATTATCTACAAATAGCACAACATTCCACCAGCAAGACTCCACTGGACTATATCCAATACAATTCAAATTCTCCTTATCGTATTCTCCAGGTTATTTTAGAGGTGACCGAAGAGCAGGATGACAGAATGCAAAAGAAACCCCAAAAATACATGCTCTATTTAAACCATTCTACTATTTCTGGCTTTCTCCCTCCTTTACTCAATGCTTTTTAGCTCATACAAGATCCAGGCAAATTCATTACACAAGAGAGTGTCCACAGGCCACCTCAGGTTACAGGCTGAAGACCAGGAGAGCAAGACAACCTTAGTAAAGGTGATATATAAGCAGATGAGCAGGTATCATTTATCTAGAACCCTTAGATTCAAGAGGATGATCACTGATCTGAATTTTCAAATTTTTAGACCCCTGTTTTATTTTCAAACATCTTAAAGTAGAAAGGCACAAGAAAAGTTTAGCTGAAGAACTTTGCTTTAAAGATACACATTTAGTTAGGGTCAGTCAGAGCAAACAGAGGAAGAACAGATACGTGTGCATTAAACCTAAGTGGCTTTGCATATTGATATTTGTGGGCTCACTTTTGAACTCTTTACCCTTTAAACCTTTGTCTCAACATCCCCCACATATAAGATGACAATCCTAACTCAGTCGTTTTAAAGATGAAATCAAACCTTCGAACTCCTTAAAAGCTACCTGGGCACCCCTGGTTTTCTGGCTTCTCCCCAAACAGCTCAACACTCTGGTGAGTTTCTTGAATTTTAAATAGTATTTAAATGAAGGACAGTGCAGTTGGAGGTATTACTATTGTAATAAAAACAAAACCACACAACATCACTCTTTTTTGGCAAAATCCTCAGATGGACCTTTAAGTTAGACTTACTTTAAAATACCTCCTTTCCTCTGCTAACTGGAGAAAATAAAAGCTGTCATTCATTGGGCATCTTCTATTTAATTTTGACACTTCTCAGATACTGTCCTTGTGTATTTCTACTATGTTCTGGGTTCCTCATACATGGAAGCAGCTGTGCTCCTCTATTTCATTGTTCATAAAGCAGAGATTTTAAAATTATTTTCTTGTCCTCTCTTAGTTTCAGTTCTTAGACTTCTGTAAGTTGACACCAAAGTCCTTTGGGGAAATACTGAAAATTGTTATAGACTTGGCACACATATTTATGTGTATGGGATGTTTACTGTTGATGAAATGAGTATACTTTGGGAAATTTTAGACAACCATGTAGCAGGGGTATCCGCTAACAAAGTGTTCACATCACATGCTCTGGTCTGTGAATACCTTACTGATGTCACTCCACTTTTCTCCACTGACCTGGTGAGTAAATGCACTACAGTGCAGAATTGCTTGCACAGCGAAGGAACTTTTTTAAAGAAATATCACTGAGTAAGAAAACTTAGACCGCAGAAAGATGTACCAAACAACTGAAACAGCCAAAGCCCCAGAGAGATCGCTCATCCCCCGAAGTGGTGTGTTTTGTTCTCGCTGTGTATTTCTAGGCTGCATGTTCTTTCATGGAAGAGATAGTGGGCTAGTTGTGATCAAGAGAAAAAATAGGCTAATCATAGTGCTTCACTTTGCATTTTATTCAAAAGTATGTGAAAAGTTCATATAAATGTTAAGTAACTGTCAATTAAACTCCCCCTTTGCCCTCTTGTGGCAATTTCCCAGGCAGCTGGGTTGGAGGGGGAAATCCCCATTTCAGTCCTGGATTGCTGTGTATGGCTAAAGACCAACCCAACTGGATTTATTAACTTCATATCTAGCAGCGAGGAGTTTGTGTCAGACCCACCACAGCCCTAATAGATGTCCTACTGGGCCACAAACACCAGTACAAATGGCACGGCTGCCAGCACAATCCCAACATGAATGGGCCTACATTAGCCAGCGCCTAATAACCAGTTTACTAACACCTGTATTAGTGCTGCATTGCTGTGAGGAGGACTGCTGTTAGACAAGGCATAATCCCATAAGCTTGTCATTTGCATATCCCTCATTAGCTGATTAAAACCTGAAGGAGGCAGGTTTTTGCAGCCGGTGGGTCCATTCCAACGCTCCAGCTGCCTGGGTGGCTCGATAATGAAGTAGTGGTGGTGAATGTGAGGTTTATATGTATGGAAGGGATTAAGAGTATTAGAGTTTGTGTGAACCGATGTTGCCATATTCTTTCTACTGGATCACAGTAATTGGATGGGAGGAGCAAGAGTGGATCCGTTAGTTTTGTCTGTTTGCCCAGGAGCTGGGTGCTAGAGATTCAATTTTGCTTCCTTTTGCTCCTTTGCTTTTGTGAAGCACAGTGCTTTGTCTCGGCAAGCCCTTGGCACCTCTGTACACTACCCAGCTAAGGCGATTCAGCCACAAAGAAGAAACCTCGGAGACAGGCAGCATAAAATGCAGCCGAGACTCAAGTGCTACTTGAGGGCAGCACAATCCTGCACAGCCCAATCCTGGGAGAGAAAGTAAGAGATAATTGAAATCTATAAACACCTCTGGAGCCTTTTTATTATTTTATTAGTTCTCCACATTTGGGCTTAACAAACCTCATCATCAAAGAAGCCGTGAGCTCCTTACAAGAAAACTGAATGGCCTGAAATTTCACTGACTTAAGAAGCAATTGTTGGGATTATTTGCTGGGCTTGCATAATTCTAATGCAAAAAAAATCCATTTCCTACGTTATTTGTACAGCTGGAGTAATCACATTGTGTGACTGATGATGTAAAAAAAAAAATGCAAGCCTGTCTCTCCCATAGTGCCAACAATGGATCTTCAGCCACAACAGGAAGAAAACACACTAAAGCAGTTCAGGAAAGCCTGATGCCAGTGATAGGCTTGGCAGGCTCTGGAGGAACAAGTTATGTGCAACAGACATTATTAATAGACATTAATTTGATGGGGGGAACATTTTAGGCATTCTAACATGGCCATATCATTTCCATAACAATTTGGAGAATGATTTCTTTTGTTCAGGATAGCTAAATGTTTGAAAAATTACTATGTGAATGAAGCTGTGGGGCACAGAGAAGATGGGACTATTCAAATATAATAATAACAATAACCCACAGGCACCATATTTTTTTCTCATTTTAAAAAATATTTTCATTCCCAAAGCTTAACACCATCACTGTGTTAATTACACTTCCCTGAATTTTGGTAGTAAAATCTCAGTTATTTTATATCACCTTTTTATTTTATGTTTTTATCCTAAACAATAGCTGTTGGTTTTAGAATAAGAGAAACTAAAAGTTCCTTTAGTTAGATATGTAAAAAAACCTGAAAATATTCTGATCTTTAATACTATATAGATTTTAGAACCAACGAACACACAGTGGCAGTACAACTTCAAGGAATATGATTTGTCCTTGTGTTACTCCAGGGTTTCCTTACTGGAATTGTTTCACTAGCACAAAACTATGATGATACAGACTCTATTTATTAGACAGTGATTGAATCTGTATTACTGACTCCAAGTAAGTCAATATGGTTACATGCATTTGAACGATGTTATGACCATTTATTGCCTTTCACCTGATCCCACAAAGCAAGAAGGCTCTACTGTGTTTCTAAGTGGATGTAGAGGGGAATGTTTAAATTAGAGGCAACCCAATATTTCCTCCTTAATTCCATCCACACCCAAATTATACAGGCTTGATTGATGATACTCTCAGGCACACAGTGGGATTCCTGGGGATGGTTCTGTGCAGGGCTAAGGATTGGACTCAATGGTCCTTGTGGGTCCCTTCCAACTCAGCATATTCTCTGATTCTGTGACACGTGCATCAGGCTGTGAGCTGGCCTGGCGAGGCAGCTCAAGAGCATGAGAAGATGCACATCCAAAATAAATTCGCACTTTTACTCAGGTCCTCGGAAGACAAGGACAGGCTCAAACAACATGCCTGATTGCTGGAGCTTCTGAAATCCAGACAGGAGCTGCAGCTCTCCAGACACAGCTTTTGCCCCCAGGAACATACCCAGTCCTAGGCACTGGAAGGGTTCTCTGGAAGGTGACACAAGCTGGGGATGCATTGACCGTCTCCTTTAGGTAACAGCACAACACAGAAACTGCAGAGCCTCATATTCCTAGAGCCAAGCTGAACCCTTGACAGAAGATTCAAACACTCTTAAGTTGGATGGTGTGAGACAGTGCTGACAGTTAAAGACTCACAGAGTCCAAGGAGTTGAGTTTCTGCCCTCACTGACCTCCACTGTCTCTGGTGGGCGACAAGCACATCATGTACAATATTCCTTCTTAAACGAGGACCCTTGCTCTGCCCATTTCTCATTAAAACAGTGTTGATAGCAGTCAAGAGACCAAATAAAAATCTACCTGCAAATTATGTTTCTATTTTTCCCCCACCAAAAATAAATTTTGGAATTACACGTCTTAAGAAGTGTCCTCACCTGGGTACTCTAGAAGGTATTTACAGTGCCCCATCTCCTCCCTGCTTTTAGCAAATTCTATCTGCCATTAGAAACAAGCAATTCCCCATGTCTTTACCCACTTCTCATTTATGGCAGTCACATATTCCTGCCAAGAACAGAGAATTCAGACAGACTACGTTTCTCCTTGTGGGCATTTCAGGAAGCTACATGAGGTACCACTGGCTTGTGCAAGTAACCACTTTCCTCTCCTGATGAGAAAGCCCTTAATTTCCTTTTTCCTTTCCCTACTTCCTGCAGGAGCTGAGCCCTCTGACAGCTCTGACAATTTTGTTCGCAGAGTAATGCTACTTATAACACTCAACCCAACCTCATGGCTATGAGAAATCAGGTCCCTACCACGCTGTATGGATGATTAATGAAACTGCAGTGGCTGTTAACCCACTGCTGAAAGGACAGCACACACTGTCTAACTGTTATTTCCAGAAACTCAGGTTCAGCCAGGACTGATGACAAAGAGGAATGAGACTGTCCTGAGGTGAGCTCTGAGTGTTTCAACAGCTCCTTATGTGCTCTGCACTGAGCCTCAGCTTGTGAGATTGTCTGAAGTCCCAGATTCAGAAGGGAAGGGGGCAGCAGAAGTTACTAAGCTACCTCTCATTCCCCCAGGGAAAGAGTACTTTTAATTCAGATTATTTTCATCTTAGACCCAACAAGTGGATTTGCTACCAGAAGAGAATGGACACTGGAAGGGTGAATACTTCATGAGTCAGCTGGGCTATGGGCACCAGCCCTTGCGTTGCCGATGGGTCAAACATGTCATGTGTCTGCTGCAAAATGAGAAGAACTACAAAACAGGATTTCCTATGACAACCAGATTCTGTGGTTCAAGTTAGCCCTTCTAGACTGATGTTCCTGTATTGAAGTAGGAATTAATTTAGGAAATCATAGAATTCCTTTGGGGCTTTTATCTAAAAATACCCATCTTATTTCTTCATATAAGAGCAAACACCCAGTTATGTTTTCACCATTGACTGTAAATTACTGTCTAAATATCTTTGAGCAAGAGAAGTGATGTTGTAAATAAGCCAGTCAGAATGTTAGCTTGTTAAGATGTCTTACTGGATTAGACAAAAAAGAGAGAGCATGAAATAACCACCTGTGTTTTTAGCAAGTGTTGCCTGCCAAATCCCACCTGGTATTATTATATATCTCTTAGTGATGTAATGTAACTTCTTAAATTATAGCTGATTATACTGCAGAATATGAAACATCAGGTACCAGAAGGCTTCCTTTGCTTTGGTTGGACCAGAGGATCATTTACAACCTGGGCTGTTATATGAGTCTAAGTGAGGTAATAAAACGAAGAAGAATCAAATCAGCAGGCTGTGAGAGATATAGAGAGATTAACACAAAAGTTCTTGGTAACTTCAGAAACAAACTATGGAACAGGACATTTTGTGTAGAGGACAGAGGGATCTTGTAGTCCTCTCGCCAGAGGAAACCCTCAGGCCCCACTACAGCTCGGTCTCTCCAGAAAATAAAAACTGAAATCCAGAATGGAGTTCAAGAAAACAAACCATTTAAATTAACTAAATGACTTTGGGGAAAACAAGGATGTTTTTGTGTCCCAAAGCACCTCTTCAATTCCACATGTTTTTGTTAAGAATTCATGATGTCTTTGGAAGAGCTTATTATTATTATTAAGGATCACACATAAGGATCACACACTTTCTTCATGGAACACATCTTACTATCAAGCTGATTTTGCATGGGAAAAGACCCACAGTTTTCTAAAATGACTGCACTAAGCTGTAGGAGAAGGTTGCCAAATGAATCAAGCTGTGGCTGCACTGTGGTAAATTCCAGAGCACATAATAATGCTCCCAGTTGTTTGTTTGAATCATCTTATGGTGCTGCATGCACATTTAGCTGATGTACCAACACTAATGGGTCACGCTGTTCTTGGAGCTGGATTTATAAAACATCTCATAAAAATAAACAGCTTTATTGCCAGGCACATGAATGATAATCCCACAGATACAAATCATTAATCACAGAATGTATTAAGGTAATTACCAAACCATGGATCTGTTTTATGGAATTTGTGGGTATGTGGTTAGATTATTTTCTTTTTGCACAAAGCAGACAGCAGTTGCCTGCTGCTGAAATCCCTCTGTATCCACAAGGATCAGGTCCCAGTAGAACCATGGTGGTCAGCCAAGCCACTGTCATTACAGTGCTGACAATGTACTGCCTGCACAGAACCTTTTCCCATCACTTTTATTTAGCATACATGACATCTCGACATTGCTGCTGAGAGCCATAAAACCCTCATTGCATGCTTATACTTGACAAGGTACAATTCAGAAATCCGGAGAAGGTCCTGACTCACACAGAGCTATTGTCGGTTTGTCCATTTTGTTCTTTGTTAATAATACAAGAAGTATAGAACAAGAGCAGTGGGTTGTTTTTCTCCTCACTTCAAACCTTTGTGCATGAAGACAGAAACAACTTTTTAAAGTGACAACATTTTACATTAAGTTATTAGTTAATATTTTAAAGTTCCGCCAGCTTTGACAATTTTTTTTCTATTCAGCAATAGAATTTTCAACACTATTGTGACATGGCACTGGGGTTTAGCAACTCTGCAAGAAGCTATTCTTTCCCTCAGTTCTTCTCTATTTCATACCTTCTTCTCTCTTTACCACCACCCCAACCTGTTTAATGTGGGCTGACAACTATCCGTTTAAATAGAATTACAATGTCTTTCATCATACAGGGACAGCAACAAGCAGAAAAGATTAAGCATTAAAAATACAGGAGGGGAAATACTGTTGCAAACTCCAACCTAGGCATGTTTCCAAAGCACAGCAGAGCCCTAGGATTCTGGGCAGCCAAGAAACACACCTTGGAATAAAGCTCCACTGTCTTATTAAGGGGGAAAGAATAAAAGTTTGGCTGCGTAAGGACAAAGCACTGACCAAGGACATTGGTCCAGAACAACTGACTCCCACAGTCATTGGAGTAATTCCAAACATTCATCCAGCTTTCCATCCCTATTACCTATAACCAGGTACCCCCTTCAGAGCCTGTTGCTCATATCTGAAATGAGCAGAAAGCTCATTATCCAGTTTATCCTCATCTTCCATCTTTATACTGGAATTCTCACAATGAATAAGACCATTGTGCAGCAAAAATAACAGGATCCTCCTTGTAGAGAGCCTTTAAGCTCTCATTGGAGCCTGTGTCACCTGCTGTGACCATCAGAGAAAGGCTGCAATAGCACTACCTGGAGTGCAGGAAACTTTCCAATTTGAGCTCACCAGTGCTGCCACAAACTTGTGGGTGTTTTCATGAATAATAGAATTGTTTAGGTTGGAAAAGACCTATAAGAACGTTGAGTCCAACCATTAAGCCACCACTGCCAAGCCCACCACAAAACCACATCCCCAGGTGCCATATCCACAAGGTTTTGAAACACTTCCAGGGATGGTGACTCCATCACATCCCTGGGCAGCCTGTGCCATGGCTTGATAGCCCTTTCAGTAAAGAGATGTTTCCTAATATCCAACCTAAACCTCCCCTGGCACAACTTGAGGCCATTTCCTCTTGTCCTATCCCTTGCTACTTGGGAGAAAAGACCAATCCTCACCTGGCTGCAACTCTCCTTGTAAGAGAATGATAAGGTTACTCCTGAGCCTCCCTTTCTCCAGACTAAACACTCCCAGCTCCCTCAGCTGCTCCTCATAGGACCTGTGCCTGGTTTGCAGTTGAAAGGCAGGGTGGCTGGAGTCATATATTTTGGTCTGAAATGCTGGGATGGTGTGTGGAGGACACCTCCATCTTCCCAGTGATGAGAACCACCCGGCCCTAGCAGCTGTCTCCCTGCAGCTGTGTTTGCCCCTCTCCCCTCAGGAAATGGATTTCCATTTCCCCAGTTCCCACAGCTGCACAGGATCAGCTGGGGAGGATACTCAGTGAGAAACATTTCAACTCCAAAACGAAAATCAAAGTATCCATTCAAGATGACACTAGAGAGAACAGCTGAGGCTCAGCTGCCCTTACAAGCCATCACCAAGTCACCAAGGTTGATTAAATTCTTCTCTTTGAGTCGACTGTATCTCCCTGTCCTTTAGTCTATCTACCAGTGTCTCGTAGGGGTCTGCATTTTATTCTGCCTAGTGGAAAGGAATAGACCTTTATAATATGGAAATAGATTTTGTGCCTCATTGCACCACTACAATTCAGTTTTCACATCCTGGGACATTTTGGTGAGTGACATCTTAAAAGCTCCCAGCACTTTACTATTTATTCTGCAGCATGGTTGTTTTAGCATTACACAACAAGTAAACAAAGTAATGGAAAGGATGGGAGCTAAGGCCACAGTACCAATATAATCTACTTGATAAAGTGCAATTGGGAAAACCTGTTTGATGTGGGCTGGCAGCTATCCATTTAAATAGAATTACAATGTCTTTCATCATATTGAGACAGCAACAAGCAGAAAAGAAGGTTAATCAACTTTATGGACTGATTTTTTGTTCCTTGGGTTTTGAACCATAATGTGCGATGTAAGAGTGCCACTAGGTCCAGTCCAGTGAAGATGTTGCTTGGTGATACTTAGGGAGTTGTGGACTACATGATTATTGAAGGTCCCTGCTAACTGAACTAGTCTATTCTATGAGTAGTAGTACTTAAAGTGCAATTTCCCAAATGAGTGGACAGTACTGGTGGCCTAAGCATAAGAACAAGGCATCTTGTCATAGTTACAAACTTACGGTGTCTGGTATCACCTTCCTCTATGCCTATGATTACTCCAGGGTTCCCCCTTGCTAAATACAGAGTAGCTGCTCCCTTGTGTGCTCCTACCACAGAGTTGTTGTGGCACAGTAAGAAACACCGTCACTTATATCGCAGTAATGAGTTTAATTGCATCAACCCTGAATCTTTCACAGAGAAAAATACCTCCTTTTTTGGGCATTAGAGGAGAACAGGACTCAAATTCATATTAAAATACAATTCTCATTTGGGCTGGGTGTGATTGTATCAGTAGCTTCTTTTCTAACAGGTCAAGTGTCATGTAAAGTGACTGTAAATTGATTTTTAGATGATCTTCTTAAACTACAGTAGGGTTAGAAGTTTGAACCTGAAATCAAGACCTTTGCTGTACTAGGCAAAAGGGCAGAACAAAAAGAGTGCTCTTGAGACAAAGAGTGTGATAGCCAGTTAAAATAAGTCCACAGTTTCGGATCCCTTGACTGTCAATCAGCTTGTCAAAGCACTGTTACTGATTCCCTATCAGAATTTCATTACTCCTTACTGTTCTTCCCCTGCTGTCACAAAGGTGGGAGGTGCAAAGAAGTCACTGACTCAACCCTGGACACAGCCCCCTTTCTCTTCCCCTTCCTCACACTCAAGCCAAATGCCAAACAGCATAGCTGACTCTGAAGAGACTTATACTGGGGAGCCCGTGTGTGCCCACAGATGCTTTACATCTACCTAAAACACAATTAACCACTGCTGGGAAAAGAAGGCTTTTTGGGGAACAATACATGGATTTGAAAAGTTTGAGGTTAGCTGAACATACACTTGCATTATTTAACACACGTTCACCCCTTGTTCTGTCTGCTCTGTCCCCACCATTTACTGCTAAACAGGTCCCTTATCTTTATTGATCACTTAATTTATCTTTTCTTAACTCCCCTTGCTCCGTCTGGTGCTGTGTGTCCAAGGTATTGAGGCTAAACATCCGTCTGTTCATACTGTCGTGACTGGTTCGCCTTTGAAAGAATAGGGGGAGCAGGTGGTGTGACTAAGTAGACCCCCGACAGAATAGGGGCACCATTGCTGTGTCCTGTCCCAACCTGCCAGCGATTCCCCACCCTCCCAACTGTTCCACATTAAAGCAGTCAACTGTGGCTTTACAGTCCAAGTTTTACACAACTGTTTTACAAACCAGGAAGAATTTCTTTTGTTGAAAATCTTTTGTTAGGCAGTGCAGAATGGGGAGGGGTGCAGGGTAGAGGGAGTGGAGAAAACCAGTTCTGAGACCGAGTGCATTTTAATGTGTATGTAGATGTACACTACAGGATGTGCCAAGCCAGCTCTGTATTTCTGTGCTGCCTTTAAGCTCTCTTTAAAGAGAACACAACATATCTTTCAAATACCTTTCATTTTCTTGGGGTCTTCTAGTCATTTTCCTTTGGTACTGTTTATGGTACTATTTTGGTTTATTAGAGCAAATAAGATTGAAAACCAAATAAAATGACCTCTTATACTTTTTTTTTCCTCAATAAGAATAGAACATTCACTTTTCAGTGTTGCAAAACTATTATAAATCCGTCTAACTGGATAGACAACCTCAAAGAAAAGTCCAGATGATGCTTCAGCCACATTTCGGTTTCCAAACAGTCCTATTACAGACACCATGTTGCTTCTGATCTCATACACACCACTGAATCCTGTGAAAAAATACAGTGTATCTCAACCCAGATGTCAGCTAGAACTTGTACATATGAGTTATCTCTGAGATAACATACCCTGAAATAGTCAGGTCCGTAAGAGACAGAACAGAAGCTCACAAAATGGAACCCAGAAAGAGCAAGAAAAAGGGGGGAAAAAAGGATAAAAGGTGTCTTTTCTTTCCTTCAGAGATGTCTGTCTTTCTGCCCTTCCTCACCCTATCAGGCTGCAGTGGAAAGACAAAAGCTGAGACTCTGCATCCATAGAATTCAATAGCAAAATTTCTGTGAGGCCTGAATTTCACCCAATCTGCTGAGTCCTGCAGGAACAGTAAAAATCAGTGATTGTTGTTAAAAGAGGGAAGGATCCACATTTGTTACTAGATCATTGGGAAGGTACTGAGAATTAATCCTACTAAAAGCACTGTTTTCTCTTAGGAGCCTGATCCTCTCAGATATGTAAGTAATAGACTGCTCAGTTCAACTGGTATAAGGAGTACAGTTCAGATTCATGGGGGTTTTTAGCTTCCTGATCAAATACAAAGCATAGAAATATCGAAAAGCATTCAGCACTAAAATTAAATGCTTTTGGATGAAGCATATATTTTAAAAAATAAAATAAGAGAAATAACATATTCAGATAAATCCTCTCTGTATGTCCACAGTCCCTTCAGGAGTCTGGTGGACAGGTCACTCAACCAGAAGGCTTTGTTTCAATCCTTCCCTTTCAAGAAAGTACCTGAAGTGCCTCCACAGAAAGCTATAAAACCACCAGGACAGAGGATTACATGGATGCTGTATGATATATGATTGCCAGTCTCTCATATTACTGCACTCCCATGGTGCATAAAGAGTCCATGAATTTGAAGCCAGCATCAGGAGTGTCTTTTCTCTGAGACCAGTATCCTAATCATGAAGTTCTTCAAGTCTTATTTTACGTTTCCTATCTCATTGAATATTTATTTAATAGTACCACCTGCAAGAAGCAAGAGAAGCTCACCTCACCTTCTCACCATGGTGCTTGGGGTGGTCACCTTGGAGAAGGAAGACAAAGACTGGATTTTTAGCAGATTGAGCAGAATAACAGAACTAGCACTCCAGAAATATGAACAAATATGCTATTACTGCAATACTGGATAAATAGGATCATCATGGCTTGTTTTCAGTCCAGACTTTTTCTCAAAAGCAGCAAGACTTTTGAATATTTTCTCAACAACCAAGATGATTTTACAACCAAGTTGGTAGACAGTAACGCATCCCCAAATGTTTGTTCACACCTGGAAGTGATCATCAAGAAGATGAGGATCAGCATCACCAAGGATGAAACATTCTCAGTATTTTCCCTAAAAATTTATAACACCTTCACAGTAGAAAACAGAGATCAGTATTTTAGCATTGTAGGTAAGCAGAGAAAGAGGGAATCTACACAGATCTATACAGAGGACATCTACATAAATCTGTAGACCTAGAGTCCCTGTTATTTAAAAATTCAGTAATTCATTAATTGATTAAAATCTCTGTTAATAAGCTTGAGGGAAAGAAAATGTCTTACATCTCTGCTCATTTTGAAGGCATTACAATTACATGCCTAGTTCAGAAGAATTCTGTCACAAATACTGCATTGCCTATAAATTACCAAGCTGTCTTCCAACTGTAAAAATCACATTTATAGATTAGAAAATCCTTCCCAATTGTTCATTTTGAACAAATCGAGAATTGTCTCTCTACTACTCTACTACTATATTAAGCTACCATTTTGCTCCTACTAACTTCTTAAATGCTGACTTTTCTCAAATTTGTATGTGAAACATCAATACATTTGGATATATGACATTCAAAATGTAGGTGTAAAAGACAGGTGTGAAGTCCACAATCATTCTATCTTATCTGCTCATGCAGGTTGGGTTGTATCTAGAGTCTCTTTGTGTACAAAAATGCTTGGAGAATTACCGAATCAGTTATAAATTTGTCTTTAGGTTATACTAATGATATACAGAGAATCAAATAGATAGGAAAACATGTGAAACTAGACAGTAGAAAATATGGTGTTCCTAGTGACTGCAATGCCCATCTGAATTAGATCACAAATTATCTGATTATCTAATTAGATCTGAAATGAGTCTTATGGACCTTCCAACCCCCAATGGATGTTTCTCTACATCATGAGAGTCACCATATAGTTTGCCACATTTTGGTAGAATGACATTTTCTGAGAGGCTTATTGCTCACAAGGCACAGATATTGTGGCTCAGAATAAGTTGTATTGCCTGCTTTTCTGTAGACAAGGTTACATGGCAACTGTCAAAAGCCATCTAGAATCTGCAGTGTTTTCTTTCAAAACAAACAAACAAACAAACAAATTAATGAAACATCCCAGTATAGGGCTACAGGACAGTCAGGTACATGCATGTCTTTATTCAGAGGCAAGAACAAGCTTTATGCACTCTATATACAACCATCAAAATATTTTACGTGGATTTTGCTGCTTCTGTGAAACAATATTGTCATGTGCTGCACACATCAAACTCGATTTAACTTGCCTAAAAGTCACATACTGATATCCTAAATATATATAATGCCATCATTTCACTTTCAAAATGGATGAACAAAATTATAAGAGAAGAGGAAAATAAAAACCATATTGGCATTGACTTATCCCATTGCAAAAGCAATATTAGTGTAATTGTGTATAATCGTTTAAAGTATAATTTAATACATCCCTTTAACAACTCACAAATTATCACTTGACAACTAGAAATAATAGGTCTTTTTGTTAAAAACAGAAAGCATGTGAAGACTAAAGGTTAAACAGGTCTTTTCATCATGATAAATCACTGGTTAATGAGCCTGGTATTGTTGGGTATTATACTTGCTCACTTCAATGCCATTACCTTCTGGTTGTAAAGCTGACACTACTAATGATCTTCATTCTTTGAACTTTTCCACAATATTGACTGGTTGCATAGAGCAGATGTTACTTGGATTTGACTGCAAAAGTGGCAATTCTTCTAAGGCTAGGAGAGGCCCTGAAAAGAATGATACTGAACACAAGGTATTTTGATATCTCTAAGTCAAAAGAGATTCTTCTGTAAGTGTCAATTCTTGCTCTTGTAGCTTCTTAGTATCACACAAAAATCAATCATAGATAAGAGATCAAGATTCTTCATTTATCTTCTGCAGTTTCCTTTTTTTTTTAAGTTGTAATAATGCAATGAACTAACACAAGAAAATTTGTGTCTAGTCTCCATAATTGTACTCATAACTTCTCCTGCATCACAGTATGTGCAAGTAAAATAAAAAAATTAGTCCTGTATTTCTAAGATTTTCGTGGTCTTGACTGGAGGACGCTGAGGTCCCCAGGAGCTGTATGAATGAGCCAAGCGCTGACAAAGCAGGATGCAGAAGGCCTGCACACATATGTTTGTATACCCACATCCATCACTTCTTATTCCAGAGGGAAGGAGACCCTGCAGACCTTCCCTAAGTAGGCAGTTAGGAGAAGCAAATAGTTACTTGACACTTCTTTAACATATGAGGGCTGTCTGTATTTGTGTGAGGGACCTGGTTCAAATAAACTCACAGAGCCTTGGGATCAAGAAGGAAGATTTAAGTGTAAGAGAGCAGGGATGGACAAGTTTTAAATTAAACTGAAGCGACCTGGAAGCTTCATGTTTATCCCCATTCCTTTCTCTTCCTGACCCTGCCCTTTTCTTGTACTTCTTCTTGCCCTGTTCCTGTCACTACTGGATTCTAGAAAATGTGCAACTACAGAGCAAAATTCAAACCTGGAGAAGACAGAAGTAGTTTTATCTGAGTTTACGTCCAGTTCTGGGCCAGAAAGATTTTGCTGCATCATAGAACAGAAATGCGGACAAATGAACTCACCATTCCCCAAGTCAGACCTCAGACCCTCACATCCTTCACACGCACATTCTTTGAATGTTTCTGTGCAGCAGCAAGCACAAAAGCTACATAGTTTAGCTTATGTCCATACCAAAAATCCAAGCTCCAAAAGGCATTTCTCACATACTGCTAACAATTCACTGGCATGTAAAAAGTCATTATTTTTTTTCCTAAATGATTCATGAAAATGTAACCCTGAAGGTTTAATCCTTAACCTGTTTGGGAAACTTAAGAAACTTTTCAATAGTATTAATTTCACAATATAAAAATGTAAGCATGAACGTACCTATTCCCCTCTGATCCCACTAAACTCACTGGATTGAGAGAAACAGTTTTCATATGATGTCTGTCACACCAGCACCTGAGGCTATCTGATCTGCAAAGGTCTCTCACTTAAAAAACTTACAGCTACTCACATACAGGATAAAATCCTGAACAAGCTGAGCATCAACAAAATAAAGATTTTACTTGAGGAGTAATTAGCTACAATTCGTTTATTTAAGGGGAGTGAAGGATGTGACATTGTCTTTGATAACCCTACATGCTGCAACCTAAGAATTTCTCATCTGTAGGATGTCATTTCCAACAGCAGGTAACACACACGTGCCTCATATGGGATCTGTCCTACTGTCAGAGAGAAACTGTCTCTTGTCACTGTTTCCAAAGTTACTGTTAGATGTACCCAAATATCTATTTATTGTCTCACAATCAGAAACTGCAGTCTTGCAAAATCCAGGTTGGCTTACACTATAGGGGTATAAATCCTCTCCTACTCAGAGTTTCTCATTTAAAGAATTCTCATTTAAATTTTTGTTTAAATTTTCATTTAAAGAATATTTACTTATTAGTGCGAGCAATTTGGTGCCATTTTAGTGTCTACAAAGTGTGGTTTTCATTATGTGAGAATTAGTGAAAATACTTTGAAAGACACGTTTTTGATAAAAGGGCTTATAAAAATATCTTTAGTGTGGGTAATATCAACTTTTTTTCCCTTTTGCTTATCAATTTAAATGTTTCCTATTTTATTGATAAAGCAAGAAAAAGAAGAGTGACTTATGCTGTGGAAAAAGCCCTTTGAATCCTATGGACCATACACAAATTTTAAGATTCTTTTTCAACCAATTCCACAGATATTGTTGGATGCCAGTATTGCAAACTGCACTCTCACTGTCTCTGTGGTGTTCTCAGATAGCCTTTATTTTTGCCATAAAAAGCCTGAATTTTTAAATGCTATTTCTGAATTTTTTTCTTGGAGGAGAGGCAACACTAGTGGTGAACACCTGTATTCATTTGGACACTCAGATACAGTTTACTACCGTGTCATCAAAGCACTTCTACATTATTTGAGCCATGAAAAATCACTAGTGGTAAACACTTCAGCACAAGCTAATGCAAATTATCCAAGAAAGGCTTTGTTAGACAAACCATATTTACAACAGAGGCAGATGCATTGGGAGTATGGGTTTCATGGAAGGGGAGTAACTTCTTAAATCAAAGAAACGGTGGTGTCTGACTTAGTCCATTCTCCCATTTCAAGGTATTGACCCCATGATTCCCCCTTATCTTGCCTTCCAAAATCATAAATCCTAATTAAATGGAATGTGTGTGTATAAAAGGTCTGAAAAGTAACACCTTAATTTACTTATTTGGTTACTTCTTTAAGCAGAAGTGGTTTGATTGCAAGGAACGCGGTCTATATAATTTGGTATATGTGTGTGTTTTCAATGTTTATGCAACACAGCATCATGATGTACAATATTCAATTAATATACTCTCTCCTGTGCTACCCAGGGGTTTATAAAATTCTAGGAGGAGCTTCAGCCTGGCAGCAGAACTGGCTGGAAAGACTCACAAGCAATCCAACAGAATATTTTCCCCACACATACATTCCTGTAGCCTCCTCTCCCTATCACCCCCTATTACTTGGACACATTCACCCCCACTGGCCCTTTGCCTTTGACCTCTCTCTGCCACTGCCTCTGATTTTGTATTTGTTTTCTGAGGACCTATTATCAATCACTTTTAAGTACCCTTAAGGACATTTAACCTAGGCATGTGAAAGTACTAGATCCTTCCATTCAAAGAAATAAGTTATTGTAGGGAAGATATAGTTCGTATCCCTTATGGTAGCAAAGCCACCAAAAAAAAAAAAAGTTTCCCGTGTTCTAGTTGCCAAAAAAAAAAAAAAAAAAAAAGGTAAACAAAGGAGTTCCAGTACATGTTGCAGTTGCCAGAACTTGTATGAGGTTTG